>NC_050179.1:21403784-21413784 GCF_008315115.2 Sander lucioperca
GTTGCTGGTGTTCTTGTTCAGAGAGGCTATCGTTGCGTTAGCTAGTTGCTGGTGTTCTTGTTCAGAGAGGCTATCGTTACGTTAGCTAGTTGCTGGTGTTCTTGTTCAGAGAGGCTATCGTTGCGTTAGCTAGTTGCTGGTGTTCTTGTTCAGAGAGGCTATCGTTACGTTAGCATGTTGCTGGTGTTCTTGTTCAGAGAGGCTATCGTTGCGTTAGCTAGTTGCTGGTGTTCTTGTTCAGAGAGGCTATCGTTACGTTAGCATGTTGCTGGCGTTCTTGCCGTGGGATTAACTGTACTAATAAAAGTGTTGAAACCCCGCGGCCACGCTGCTGTGAAAGCTCCCTGAACGTCATTTATCAGAGTCTGGTTGTTACCCCTCTCAGTGGCAGCTCCTCCACTCATATCTTTATAACGGAGCTAACCGCTAACCGGAGCTAACCGCTAATCAGCGCTAATGGTTGCTAACCAAGCCTTGAGTTCTGTGTGTCTGTATCCATTAACTGCACGTATGGACTCAAGCCCGAATAAAACCCTTCATTTTATTAAAATGGCTGTAAACGTTTTAAACTACAACTCAGAGTTCTTTGAATGACAGAAATCCGCTCCAGGTACGGCGTAGCGTTAGCGTGCTAGTTGATGCTTTCTCTACGGAGTGCAGACTGATTTGCTCTCGCGAGTCATGTGACCAAATCGCAGCCTTTGCGATTAGGAAATCGCGTTTTAACATATCGCGATATTATCGAAAATGCAATTAATCGTTCAGCCCTACTGCAATATCATCTCAGCCACTGTTGACATTGAGGTCAATGCTGCTGCCAGTTCTGCTGTTGTTTACCTTGTTCTTCTTCTTCTAGTCCGTAGAAATAGGAAAGTCGGTAGCCTTTCCTCATTAGCGCCACCTCTGTTCAGGAGAAGACTGCAGCTAGTGTCACGACCACCAAGCACCAGTATAAACAGTTACGGCGCTCCCATGACGTCACACTGGCGAGCGACAGGTCAGGATTGGCGAGTATAATGAACGCTTAAGGCTGCGTTCAGAGAGCCTGCGTCGGCCATCAGACGGTCCGGCTAACACAGGTCTTTAGCTGCAGGGGGCGCTCAGAAATAACCAGCAAACCTGCAGCAAAAAGTTGAGGCCGAATCAAGTTTTGGGGAAACGCAACCCCACGTCATGCTGCAGTGGCCAATCACGTGACAGAGATCAGACTTGTGGGGGTGGTTTGAGGCGGTGTGAGAGTCCTGTACAGGAAACAGGAAACATCTCTGCCACAAGAAAGATTTAAAACACCAAACGCAAGCTGTGAAGTGGCCGGGAGTTTGAGGAACAGCTGAGTGTTTCCTCCGTCCCTCCGTCTCTTTTCTTTCTCTCTGTGAAATGTGCAGATCTATAAACACAAGACATCTCTCAGAGACTCTGCTGGATACTGTATTTATATATATATATTTATATATATATATATATTTATACTCTAACGTAACGTTTGCAGCTCCTAACCATATCAGGCACATCCCATCTCACACACCTTCAGGTCTGTTTCAGTTCTTTTAGGGCCGATCGCAAACATCTAACGATCTACCTGAGAGTTTTCATAGATGTACCTAAACATTTACGTGTGTGTGTGTGTGTGTGTGTGTGTGTATGTGTGTGTCTGACTGTGTGTGTGTGTCTGTGTGTGTGTGTGTGTGTGTGTGTCTGACTGTGTGTGTGTGTGTGTGTGTGTCTGACTGTGTGTGTGTGTGTGTGTGTGTGTGTGTGTGACTGTGTGTGTCTGTGTGTGTCTCTGTGTGTGACTGTGTGTGACTGTGTGTGACTGTGTGTGTCTGTGTGTGTCTCTGTGTGTGTCTATGTGTGTGTGTGTGTGTGTGTGTGTGTCTCTCTCTGTGTGTGTGTGTGTGTGTGTGTGTCTGTGTGTGTGTGTGTGTGTGTGTGTGTCTGACTGTGTGTGTGTGTGTGTGTGTGACTGTGTGTGTGTGTGTGTGTGTGTGTGTGTGTGTGTGTGTGTGTGTGTGTGTGTGAGTGTGTGTGTCTCTCTGTGTGTGTGTGTGTGTGTGTGTGTGTGTGTGTGTGTGTGTGTGTGTGTGTGACTGCGTGTGTGTGTGTGTGACTGTGTGTGTCTGTGTGTGTGTGACTGTGTGTGTGTGTCTGTGTGTGACTGTGTGTCTCTCTGTGTGTGTGTGTGTGTGTGTCTGTGTGTGTGTGTGTGTGTGTGTGTGTGTGTGTGTGTGTGTGTGTGTGTGTGTGTGACTGTGTGTGTCTGTGTGTGTGTGACTGTGTGTGTGTGTCTGTGTGTGACTGTGTGTCTCTCTGTGTGTGTGTGTGTGTGTGTGTGTGTGTGTGTGTGTGTTGCAGCACATTAACGAGCTGTCCATGAAGCTGGATGTAGAAGAGATTCTTCAGAAAGCTGAAGGCATCAGTCAGCAGATACATCGCTGTAAGGTACGTTCAACACCTCTCTTTATCAAACACAAACACAACAGAAGAGCTGGGGCGCCAAAACATACTGGAGAATAACGGAAATAGTTTCAGTCCATACTCAGGAAAGAAAACCGACCTGGCACCGTGCTACTAACAAGCTAACGCTAGCTGGTCTCTGAGATCTGGCTGAGAAGTTGGTAACGTTACAGTAAATCCTTCATTTCTCAGGTTTAAAATCCACACTGATTGGACCGTTATATGGCCGTGAAGTTGGCATTAAACATGATCCTAGGTGGTGTTAAAAAGTCTTCCATTTACCCTGGAGAGCAGTTGAATGCTTCTGTCAGAGAAATCCTGTCCAACATGCTAACATGTAACCCTCTGAGGACCACAGACAGTCCAAGCCATGTTCTCTATAAGCAAGATTACATTTACATTTATTTCCTATTTGATTCATATACATTACGCTACTTTTGTGAAACCAAGACTTTGGTAAACTCATTCACACAGTGTAGGTATGTTCTCACAAGAGATGTGAGAAATAAATGCTCTGGAAGCGTTTGGGCGTCACTCTACAGAGCTGAGCTTGTTGTGAAACACACGGGGACGCGTCCTATTTCAGGAGCTTAGAGGAGGTTCCTCAGACCTCCCAGGGTTAAAGGTCTGTGTTGATTCTCCTCAGGACCTTCCTCAGTCCATCAGCAGCATCCTGGGTCTGGAGCCGGATCTCTGTGGTTCTGACCCGACACACTCTGGAGCGTGTCCACCTCTCAGACCACGGCCGCCACCGCGGAGACCGGACGCTCACACCTCCACCTCCACCTCCACCTCCAACGGACTGTTGAGAGCCAGCAGCGCTCACAACGGCTGTACCGTGGCCTTCTCGTCCTAGTACACAGACTGACTCAGAGCCTGGTCCTAGTACACAGACTGAGCCTGGTCCTAGTACACAGACTCAGCCTGGTCCTAGTACACAGACTCAGCCTGGTCCTAGTACACAGACTGAGCCTGGTCCTAGTACACAGACTGAGCCTGGTCCTAGTACACAGACTGAGCCTGGTCCTAGTACACAGACTCAGCCTGGTCCTAGTACACAGACTCAGAGCCTGGTCCTAGTACACAGACTCAGAGCCTGGTCCTAGTACACAGACTCAGAGCCTGGTCCTAGTACACAGACTGAGCCTGGTCCTAGTACACAGACTGAGCCTGGTCCTAGTACACAGACTGACTCAGAGCCTGGTCCTAGTACACAGACTGAGCCTGGTCCTAGTACACAGACTCAGAGCCTGGTCCTAGTACACAGACTGAGCCTGGTCCTAGTACACAGACTCAGAGCCTGGTCCTAGTACACAGACTCAGAGCCTGGTCCTAGTACACAGACTCAGAGCATGGTCCTAGTACACAGACTGAGCCTGGTCCTAGTACACAGACTGACTCAGAGCCTGGTCCTAGTACACAGCCTGAGCCTGGTCCTAGTACACAGCCTGAGCCTGGTCCTAGTACACAGCCTGAGCCTGGTCCTAGTACACAGCCTGAGCCTGGTCCTAGTACACAGCCTGAGCCTGGTCCTAGTACACAGCCTGAGCCTGGTCCTAGTACACAGACGGACTCAGAGAGATCCAGACTCTTATTTTTGTAATTTCCTGTTCCATGTTCGTCTCTTTCCTTCAGATCTTAGTCATTCCTTCTCTGCTGTTTTCTAACGCTGCGTTCACACAACGCTTTCATTTCTATCAAAGAAATAAGGGTTACCCTTCACTGGAAGGTATCTACATAAGAGGGACATGTCATGTCACTCTTATGTAGATACCTTCCAGTGAAGTGTTAAAAATGAGAATATTTTATAGTTTCTTCACTGAAGCCTCTTTCCTTGTCTACGTTCTTCCTTGTGTCTTCTTTCCATCCTTCCCTCCTCTTCTTTCAGTTAATAGTTGACAACTACTCCATGCGTACGTCTTTAAATAAGTATGTAAGGAGGGAAGGAAATAAGGATGAAGAATGGAAGCAATGATGGAAAGAAAGTAAAGGAAGAATGAATAAGGAAAGAGGACAGATGAAAGGAAGTATGTAGGGAAGGAGGAAGGAAAGAGTGAGTGTCCTGTCCCAGAGGAGAGAAGTATGAAATATATATAAAGTCCAGTGTGATGGTTTCTGATCAGGACATGTTTTTATAGATTTACTCTGAAAGCACCACTTTGTTTTGAAGAAGTTGTACATTAAAGGATAAGTTTGATTTTATCACAACTTCCTTCTTGTTTCCGCAGCATCGTACCAAAGTTTCATCCACATTTAACCCAGTTTACATCAACACATGTTAAAGGGCTGGTTCACAGTTGTCATGGAAACCGGCTTCCTCAGTAGCCTAGGTAATATCACTCCGCCGCTGCTGTAGCACTACTGCAATGAGCTGCAAGGGTAGTTTTAATTTTAACATTATTCTATAAACAGACATTACATGAATAGTCTGGCGTTATACTGTATTTGCCTCGGGTGTACTGTGGAGTGGGTCAGACTGTTTTTAGAGCCAGGCTAGCAGATACTGTTGACCTAGCACCAGCTAGCTCTGCAGCTGGAAGGGTGAAGAGGGTTAAACTGTCTCCACTGATTAATAACACACTGGCTAACCTGGAGATGAGCTCCTATGTCCAAAACTCTGAACCAGCCCTTAATGTCGCGACAGAAACAGAAAAGTTGTAGTTTTGTTAATGTGGTTCCTTAACAAAAAAGCACAATTTCTCTTGAGTTTGTTTGTTTCAACTTTTTTCATTAATATTTAATATTTTGACATTGGACAGTGACACAACATAATGAACAGGTTAGACACAGTACGGAGGAACCAGTACGTCACTTCCCATCAAATCCCCACCCACCAACCCAGCACAGGTCCAACAAGAGAACACACATCCACGCACACTGACCGAACACACACCAACCACAAGACAACAGTAAGCTCTGTCCTCCACATCAGGGGATAAGCTGAGGGAATCAGCGAGTTCTAGGAAAGGGCTCCACGTCTCCAGGAATGTCGAGATAGAGCCTTTCAAAGAAGATCTGAGCTTCTCCAGCTTCAAGTTGTCGAGCACCTCTTTAATCCTATGGTCGTGTGTGGGGGGGGGAAGCTTCCAGCTGAGCAGGATCAGTCTCCGAGCTAGCAGAGATGTAAATGCCAGGGCCCGCCTCAGAGCAACGGGGAGGCCAGCGTCAGGGGAAATGCCAAAAATGGCTGATAAAGGGTTAGGGGGGATAATGTGCCCGTAGGCTCTGCTCATGATGTCAAAATGCTCATCCAAAAAGTTGTTAGTTTGGTGCAAGACCAGAATATGAGTTTGGTTGGCAGGAGACTGGTTACTCCTGTTAGAGGCGTCTCGGACAGCGGAATATATTTTAGACAATTTTGCATTGTGTAGTGGACTTTATGAAGGACCTTGCATTGGGTTAGGCCGTGACGAGCACATATGGAGGAAGAGTGAACCATAACCAGAGCAAGGTCCCGTTGTTGGTCCGTAATGGTCGTGTTCAGTTCGCCCTCCCACACAGCTTTTGTCAACAGGGGGTACGGGGGTTCGTGGAAGTCGGGCATAATAGATTGTACAGTCTTGAAATGCATTTCTTCCGGTCGGGGTCTATCGCCAGTCAGGGTTTCGGGGGGGGGGCGGTTTGCAAAGTGGGGAAATATCTTCTTCACAAAGTCCCTAATCCAGAAAAAACGAAAAAGGTGTGACTTCGGCAAATCATAACGGGAGGAGAGCTCTGTGAAGGATGTAAATATGCCATCCTTGTATAGGTCTCTGACACTGACGATACCATTACTGTGCCAGGCCCTGAATGCCAGGTCTGAACCTGAGGGTGTAAAGACATGGTTTTTAAGCAGTGGGGTCAAGACGGAGGGGCCCTGTTAGCCAAAGTTTTTCCTAACCTGACTCCAGATCTTGAGCGAGAAGGATACAGTCTGCATGTGCCCACAGGTGTTGAAGGCAGAGGGAGTTGGGAACAGAGGGCCGATCGCAGTGGAAGGCGTGAGCCCGCCCTCTCCAAATGTACCCAGACAGATAGTGAGAGACAGTTGTCGCTCATCCAGTATAGGAGTTTTTGCAGGTTAGCTGCCCAGTAATATTGTCTGAAGTTAGGGAGAGCCAGACCCCCCTCAGTCTTTGGGGACTGTTATATCGCCTTGCGGATCCTAGCAGGTTTGCCGCCCCAGAGAAATTTAGATCTTGCCCTGTCCAGCTTATCAAAAAAAGATTTAACGATAAGTACCGGGATGTGCTGGAAAAGATAAAGATATTTTGGGAGGACAACCATCTTAATTAAATTTATCCGGCCCACGAAGGAGAGCAGTAAGACCGACCAGCGGCCAAAATCGCTTTCAGTTTTTTCGACCAGAGGTAAGAAGTTTTTGCAGAACATGTCTGATACGGTCGTTGTAATAAAAATCCCCAAGTAGCGAAATCTGTCCTCAGCCCTTAAATGACGATAACGAGCGTGGGAGCTGCATAACCAGAGAAGGTAGGTATCGGTAGGAGCCGTAGCATTAGCCGCTTAGAGCTATGAATCCTGGGGCAGTCTTACCAGTTCAGCACACAGTGAAGAGGGAGTTAGCCTGCATTAGCACGCTGGATGCTAACATTGGCCCGCAGCCGAGAGCCATCAAGTTGCATTAGCCCCTAGTGAGGGAGTGAGGCTAGTAGTAACCAGCTGTTCGGGCGGTTTTAGCTTAGCTACAACGTCGCCAGGTGAATTCAATCCTCCGCGAGTCCCGAGCTGTGTTGATGGTGAGAAGAGATGAAATCTTGGGCTGCCTCAGGGGAAGCAAGGTGGCGTTTCAGCCCTTCTCCGGTCTCACTTTGGGTTATACAATATCATGACATCGTCTGAAACACATTTAAATCTTTCACAGCCTAAAACAAAATGAGGACATGATGACTAAACACACATAGAGTCCGTATTCCTGTCGTCTAAGTTAAACTGTTGTAAAAGAAAGCTAAAACCTCCACAGTAATGGACAGGGATCTACTTCCCTACAATTAAATCATATACATTCATAAGCAGTAGCATACGTGGGCTAAAACATTATGAAAAGGAGAAGAAAACATTAATTTAGTGAAAATGAAAAGTATAGAAGTAACTTACTTAAGTTACTTCTATACTCTGGTGAAAATGAAGATCAATGTTATGAATGATAGTTCTATCAAATACTAGCAGTAATTAGACTAAGAAACTAGTTATGGTAATATTGATATTTGAACATTTCACTCATAATGTTTGTTTTAAGAGGGTGAAAATTCATGTTATTAATGCATAGGACATAAGTGAGACATATATTAAAATAGAAGCAATCCACAGTAAATGTGTATTAACCTGTTGTGGATCTCCCGCTCACTTCTGGTTCTCCTGAAGTTTGAGTCGAGATCATGCCACTTATTGTCTGCAAACAAGTACAACAACCTGTCAGAAATATATTATATTACAATATAACAATAGGCTTTAATTAAATCATCAATGTATGTAACAATGTAACAAAAAAGCCAGAAAGAAACCCTTTTTATCCTTCACTTCCTGTAATCAAGCAATTTGTAATTTAAGTTTCTATTATAATTTATCCTTCGATGAACAACCGAAGCATTGCCTTCTTTCAGACCATGCAATCACACCTCATGGTGCAACATTAACTAAACATGGTGTATACAACTGCATCTGTAAAGTAGTTCCACAGTGATATGTTTAGGGGGAACTCAACAGTCAAAAAGGGAAATGTATTCATCTAATTTAATTTTAACAGATCCTATAGCGTATTTAACAAGAGGTGTTACTGACCAGATTACGAGACCAGGTTTCTTCCTAAAGGGAGTTTTTCCTTGCCACTGTTGCACTGAACGCTTGCTCTTGGGGGAATTACTTGAATTGTTGGGACTTTATAAATTACAGTGTGGTCTAGACCAGTGGTTCCCAACCTGGGGTCCGGGGACCCCTCAGGGGGGCGGCAAAGATTACAAGGGGGGCGCAAGTCTTTATCTGGTTTGAGGTTGAGGTAAAAAAAAAAATATTTGCACGTTTAACAAATTATGATAATACACTAGAATATATAATGTATACAAAAGTCGGTATAAAAACTATATATTTTTGTTCTCGCTTAAAATTGTAGGCAGGCTACTTAGTAGGCCAAACCTCCGGGACCTCTTAACCAGGGACCTCTTAACCAGGGACCTCTTATCCTGGGACCTCTTAACCTGGGACCTCTTAACCTGGGACCTCTTAACCAGGGACCTCTTAACCAGGGACCTCTTAACCAGGGACCTCTTATCCTGGGACCTCTTAACCAGGGACCTCTTAACCAGGGACCTCTTAACCAGGGACCTCTTAACCAGGGACCTCTTATCCTGGGACCTCTTAACCAGGGACCTCTTAACCAGGGACCTCTTAACCAGGGACCTCTTAACCTGGGACCTCTTAACCAGGGACCTCTTAACCTGGGACCTCTTAACCAGGGACCTCTTAACCAGGGACCTCTTAACCTGGGACCTCTTAACCAGGGACCTCTTAACCAGGGACCTCTTAACCAGGGACCTCTTAACCTGGGACCTCTTAACCTGGGACCTCTTATCCTGTGGCCCTTGCTAAGAAACGTAAAAGTACTGATAACTGCTCTGTATCAAAAAAGAAAGTAAGGCTGTATCTCGAGAGTTACCTCAACTTCGGTTTCGGGGAGGGGGGGCTCAGCTTTTCTTAGACATAAGTAGGGGGGGCGCCAAGGAAAAAAGGTTGGGAACCACTGGTCTAGACCTACTCTATCTGTAAAGTGTCTCGAGATACCTCTTGTTATGATTTGATACTATAAATAAAATTGAATTGAAATTACGCCATGGTCATTGTGAATTTCCATAATCATAGGTTATTTTAGTGTCTGCTTGGATGTTTTCAGTAGTGAATAAGATGAGGTTTACCCTGCTCTGTCAACAAATTTGGTGACTTGTGGCCATCATTAACCAGTGAGCCATCTTTGCAGGACTCATCTATGCTAAAGTTGAAGGAGGAAACAAAGTAGGCTTTTCTCAACAAAAAAACACAATGAGAAAAATCTTGTGCAGTTACCACCATGTGTCATTGTTCCATTCAAAATCACACAAGAAAGCATTTAGTTTGTCTGTGTACTTCTGCTTCTTGTGCTGTTCATGCCTCAATTAGCAAAAACTACATAAATAGATGACAAAAGTACCAAAAAAGCCCAATAATTAATTTGAATCAAATAGAATGTATACATGGAATTACTCTGCCTTTAGTCATCATTTAGATTACTTATGTTACCAATGCATTTGCTTAATAGTAGGGATGTCAAACGGTTAATTTTTTTTAATCGCGATTAATCGCTGAATTTCTATAGTTAATCGCGATTAATCACATGTTTTATCACATGATTCAAATTCTATTATTTTGCATTTCAGAACAGTTTTTAAGTTCATATTAACAATGGAAAGCCATTCTTACCAGTGGATCTTGATTGGGAATCAAATGAATGCAAAGAAAGTTACTTTATGAACTTGATTTTAAGATTTGTAATTATTTATTTACTGTAAACTAAAAAAAA
>NC_050179.1:21428784-21443784 GCF_008315115.2 Sander lucioperca
GGGAGGAAAGCAAAACGTTTTTAAAAAAATTGCCGAAGTTAACAAAGTTTTTTGTGATGCCCGCCGCTGACAATGACAACAACGCTACAACCACCATCACGACCGTTAGCACTGCTGCTAGCGAGGGGGAGCTACCTGTTGCTGCCGACCATGCCAGCCCAGGCTGCTCAAGTGATATTGCTGCTAACGTTATGGATATGGAATCAGTGATAGCTCGCAAGGTCAGATTATAGCGCTTTAGACATGACAATACAGACACTCACTCACTCACACACACACAGACACTCACCCACCCACTCACACACTCACTCACACACAGACACTCTCACACCGATACTCACACACAGACACACTCACACACACTCACACACACACACACTCACACACTCACACTCAGTCTCCTCCCTCTGACACTGTGTCAGAGGGAGGAGACTGAGAGAAACTCGAGGTTTCTTCTCTCTCATTTCCTCATTCATTCATTCATTCAGTCTGTATCAGGTGCATTTTATGCAGTTTGTTATCTGCATGAATAAAAACTTAATAAATAAAACTTATGTTAGGCAGATTATGAAACGTTTTTTCTCAAACATGTCATGTCCTTTTGTCGACGATCCCGTTGATGAAGAAGCTGTATTACTTCACAGAGAGTTTACGTCAGGAGATGATATTGAGTCCCGACTAAATGTATTTTCATTTCACATAACCGATTTGAGAGGTATTTTTTTTCACAGTCCATCAGATATGTAGATAGGCTACCTTATCCGTCCTCATATCACTAACATCCACCATCGTGGACGTGCTTTAACAACCCAGCAGATTCTTGTGTCGCATTACGTTTTTTGCAAACGGCAGTTTTCTTTATGGTGATGAGATCATACTGTAGGCTAATAGTAAAGCCACTCGTCAGAAGAGTGGGACTCGCTCTGAAACGTTTTTTAAAAGTTTTTGTAGTTGTTCCCTGGACACAAACCAGTCAGAGACATAAAAAAGAAATAAATGATTATAAAGTATAGTTCTGTTAATGATCACGGTGCTGCAGCCTCAGAATGGGATATAGTAGTATCTTACTTTTTCTCCCGCATGATTGCACCCAAATGAAATTATAGGTGTAATACAATTCCAGTTTTCACTAGTAGGCTAATATAACTTAACTGTGATTAAATATGAAATTAATACACTTTTAATGCTTATGCATTGACTCGAGCAGCAATTTCTCCCACACCAATTCTCTCTCTTTTGCAGCAGCAGCCGCTGTCTTACTTTTTTAACGAAATATATGTTCAAACTCGCTGTTTGTGCGCATGAGTATTTCCGCCGACCCGTTTGTTTGTGGTTGTTACCATGGTGAATCGTAGAATCATGGCTCCATTCATGCTGCCTTTTTATTGTGGTGGTGCACGCGCGTGAACCTACTCTGGGTTGATTGAACCAACTCATATCAGCTGTTCTGGAACCGAAAACTCTTCCCATCTCAGGGTAAATCAACTTAGACATCAGGGTTAGACTCAGAGTTTGTTAAACCTTCTACCTGAAACGGACCCCCGAAGTCTAGACATCATTGCTGTGTGAAGACTGCTGAAGAGAAGTTACAAGTAGGACTTTCTTAGAAAAATAAGGATTGACAAAAGGGGGGAAATGAGATGTAGAGGGCCCCATGTCTGTGTTTGCCTTGGGCCCCAAAATGACTAAATCCGCCCCTGACACCCATGGGTCACAGATGGGTGCAGGTGCATTTACTATTTAAACGACGTGGGCGTCTGACGGGAAACTAACAACTGCGTCGGTCTTAAACTAGCAGAGACACTTGTGTCTGTGCTTTACGCTGCGCCGGGATAGAGATAGGGTCCTCCAGAACTTCCACCTGCTGGTCTGCTGCTCCATCCTGGACTCTGAGAAACAGAAGATCATGGAGGAGAACTACGGCTTCAATGAGATCCTCAAGGTGAGACCACGCTGCTACTAAAGGCCTCTTTACGGTCGCCGTTCCAGACCTGTCGCACCACAATGTGACGTCAAAGTCAGGTTCAACACTAAGGCTGCGTTCAGACAGCCTCCGCTCAGTGGCTGTGTGTCTGTTTGTGTGTGTCTGTGTGTGTGTGTGTGTGTGTGTGTGTGTCTCGTGCGTGTGTGTGTGTCTTGTGCGTGTGTGTGTCTATGTGTGTGCGTGTGTGTGTGTGTGCGTGTGTGTGTGTGTCTCGTGCGTATGTGTGTGTGTGTGTGTGTGTGTGTGTGTGCGTGCGTGTGTGTCTCGTGCGTGTGTGTGTGTCTCATGCGTGTGTGCGCTCGCGTGTGTGTGTGTGTGTGTCTCATGCGTGTGTGTGTGTCTTGTGCGTGTGTGTGTGTGTGTGTGTGTCTCGTGCGTGTGTGTGTCTATGTGTGTGTGTGTGTGTGTGCGTGCGTGTGTGTGTTTATTTTGGCATACTTCAGTTCAGTTTCAAATCTTCAGCCAAAGAAGCCGTTTGGATATTTGTAGGTCTTTAAAGATGCTTAACAGTTTAGTCTTTAGTAGCAGTAGCAGGTGAAAACCCTTTAAACACAAAGAAACTAAATATATACATTTATATCATATTTTTCAACCATTTTTTAAACCCAATTTAAAAAAAATGTATAGCACTTTTTACCCATATATAAAAGTAGTAATTAAACATTTTATCATACTTATTTAACATATTTAAAGTGCATTTATTTAAACCAACACCATACATCACATCAAAAGCATTATCAATTAGCTCATATTAGCCCTTTATCTCACCATGTTTGTATGTATCCATGTACAGACCCCAAAGCAGTATGCACTTTAACAGTTACCAACCACTACCTCCCCATTGGTTAGTTAACAAATATTTACAACAGTCAAAACACGTTTGCAGTCAAACGGTAAGCAGACAAGTCTCCCAGGCATAAAGGGTCTCCGTATCGCTGCCCACCGTGTGGCTACAGCTAAGCTAAACGTCTAGAACAGCAGAAGTGGTTTTCAGCAGTCTCAGTTCATTCAGAGCTCCGTCTTTATCGGCTGCCATTCAGGTGTTGTAGTCAAGGGGTCAACCAGCCTCCTCAACGTGTAGATCCTATGGAAACATGTTGATGCTACCAAGCATCAGCTCCCGTTAGCATCCCATTGACTGCCATCATTTTGACGTCACTTGACAGAGAATAACTTTACATCTGAAGAGTTTAAAGACTCTATTTGTCCATTGTTTATTTCTAAAGAAACACGACAATGTATAAAAGGCTACATTACTTGTAGCTCACGTTATGGCTCCGTAGCAGACGTTTTTATAAAAATAGGCTAACGATTGGGTCATAACCACGAGACTACTGTCTCATAGTAGAGGAATTACCGTATAGTACAGGAGAAGCTCTCAGGCAGTTTGGACTTCCATTAGCTGTTTAAGTTTAATTACTAATGTTAACTATCATTTTAGTGATCAATAATTAGCCTGTGTCTATGTTATCTCCTTACATATACCTACGCTCTCCGTCTCTGCTAGATTGGGAATGATTGAGATTTCTCTTGGCACAGCTACCAGAAGACTTCCAACTTTCAGACAGGTTGCTCAGTCACATTACGTCTTCAAGCTCAGTTGAGTTGAGTGCAGCTCAGTTCCTCTTTCATCCTCCTCTTCTACCTCTGTGTCTCCTCCTCTCTTATGTTGTCCTCCTTCGCCATGCCTACTTTCTGTCCCTCCTCTCTGGGTGGCTCTCCTCCTCCTCATTCTTGTCTCCTCCTCTGGTCTCAGCTCTGCGTCTCCTCCTCCTCTGTTCTCCTTCATGCCATCCTCTTCCTCCTCTGTCTCCTCTCTGGTCATCTTCCTCTTTCTCCTCCTCCTCCTCCTTGGCTCCTCCCATACGTCTACTCCCTCACAGTTTGCTTTTCATGAGAGAAAGGAGCTAAGAAGCCCGACCGATCCTGCACATCTCCTCTGAGCAGCGCAGCAGCAGCAGCTGGAGAGCTTTCAGCAAAACGGTCAGAGGAAAGGATATTTTGAGAGAAACAAAATCAGACTTTTGAGAGAAAAAGTGTGAATATTTGAGGAGGAAAAAGCTGGACTCAGTTTGAGAGAGAACCACATGTGATCTCTGAGCAGCAGTAGTGTGTGTGTGTGGTGTGGGTGTGTGTGTGTGTGTGTGTGTGTGGTGTGGAGCAGTAGTGTGTGTGTGCGAGCAGTAGGTGTGTGCAAGCAGGTAGTGTGTGTGAGCAGTAGTGTGTGTGTGAGCAGTAGTGTGGTGTGAGCAGTAGTGTGTCTGCGAGCAGTAGTGTGTCTGCGAGCAGAGTAGTGTGTGTGAGCAGTAGTGTGTGTGTGCGAGCAAGTAGTGTGTGTGGTGGTGTGTTGTGTGTGTGTGCGAGAGTGTCTGTCAGTCTGGAGCACTGGTATCGTACACCACTGGTACCCCATGGCGTCGGCCCACGTGAAGGAAGAGCCCGGCGAGCGTCCGGCGCCGGTGCCGCGGATGCAGCCGCCATGATGATGTTCTCCAGTAAGTCTGGTCCGGAGGGCATGTCACTGGACGCGGACATGTTCCAGCAGCAGAGACACACCGGCGGGCAGATGGTGAGAAACACAAAACTTGTTTTGGGGCCTTTATCCGTAAAAAAACAAACGTGTGAGGGAGGATTAGTGAAGTTCAGCGCTTCTCAAAGTCGACCAAGGTCCTGAGCCCGCACCAAAACCCTCGTCCCCCTGACACTCAGGACGGCCGAGTGCTGCTAGTCTTCCACGAACGCTTAGAACACATCTCCTGGACTACACTCGGAATTAAACAGGAGAAAAAAACAGTATATGATTTCTTGACGCTGCACTTCATACGGCTCTTTGTAGTTTATATTAAATGTATGTATTTATGTAAACTTGCCCTTACATACTGTTGTCTGGGTTTGAACCTTCAGGGTTGAAAGCACTTAATTAGAAGTCTCTTTGGATGAAAGCGTAGCGAAAATGACATGTAATGTAATGTCTATCTATAGAAAACATTGCACAGGGTATCGTTTCTCTTTTGAATACATTTTCTATGATAAATCAATTATTAGGGACGTTAAATATATGATGATGGGGTCTCGTGAGGTTGGCTTATCTGTAGTGCATTGCCTTGTATAATATAAGTGTATGTTATTGTTATTTGCAATTGTTCTGAAGCTGCAGACTGTAATATTCTTTCATCACGGGTCTGGGGGTTAGGGATAGGGTTAGGGTTAGGGGTACCCTAACCTAACCCCCCAGGCAGACTGGAACTCACTTATTAAATATTAATTCATGGAGAAAAGCAAAAACACCAAACAATAACTATAAAATCTAATGTAAAAAACATCATCATTATTTATGACCCTGACAGATGCTGTGTGTGTGTGCTTGTGCATGTGTGTGTTTCTATGTGTGTGTGTCTTTGTGTGTCTGTGTGTGTGTGTATGTGTGGGTGTGGTGGGTGTGTGTGTGTGTATGTGTGTGTGTCTGTGAGTGTCTTTGGTGTGTGTGTGTGTGTGTGTGCATTTATGTGTGGTGTGTGTTTGTGTGTGCTGGTGGTGTCTTGTGTGTGTGGGTGTGTGTGTGTGCATGTGTCTGTGAGTGTCTTTAGCGTCCGTGTGTGTGTGTGTCTGTGTGGTGTGTGTTGTGCTGTGTGTGTGTTTCATATGTGGTGTCTTTGTGTGTGCGTGTGTGTCTGTGTATCTTTGTGTGTGCGTGTGTGTGTGTCTGTGTGTGTGTCTGCGAGGTCTTTGTGTGTGTGTGTGTGTGTGTGTGTCTGTGGGTGTCTTTGTGTGTGGTGTGTGTCTTATGTGTGTGTGTCTGTGAGTGTATTTATGTGTGTGTTCTGTGAGGTGTCTTGTGTGTGTGTGTGTGTGTGTGTGTGTGTGCGTGTGTGTGTCTTGTGTGTGGTGTGTGTCTTTGTGTGTGGTGTGTGTGTGCGTGTGTGTGTGTGTCTTTGTGGTGTGTGTGTGTGTCTTGTGTGTGTGTGCGTCGTGGGTGTGACTGTTTGTGTGTGTCTGTGTGTGTGTGTGCGTGTGGTGTGCTGTTTGTGTGTATCTGTGTGTGTGTGTGTGTGTCTTTGTGTGTGTGGTGTGTGGGTGTGTGTGCGTGTGGTGTGTGCCTGTTTGTGGTGTCTGTGTGTGTGTGTGTGTGTCTGTGTGTGTGTGTGTCTTGTGTGTGTGTGTGTGTGTGTGTGTGTGAAACAGCTGTTTCTCCCAGGATTCAGTCTGTTTCTCTCTGTGTTTGGTGGTTACTTTGGGACCGTCCAGTCGAGGCGTCCGTCCTCTGTCCATCAGCGAGAAGCGGGCACAGAGAGCGCGAGGATTCTGGGAAAACAGCGGTAGTGTTTTCTTGAAGAACGAAGTGGGCTGTCTGGTCAACGCTCTGAGAATCTTCCAGGTATAAAACGTCCCTGTTACGTCTTTCTCCTTTTAAAGGTCCTGCATGACGTCCTTCTGTCTTTGTTCCAAGTAAAATACCAAACTAAACAGCAAGCTCGCTCCTCCCCCCATGTTTCTATAACTGTCATGACTAACTGACTAACAGTCAATAATGCTGCGTTCCAGGCAACCCATAACTCGTGTTTCACATCCTCCTCCCCGTGAAGTGCCCTGGAACGGCCGTCAAACCCGTAACTTACTCAGCGTGAACTCGCACATAGCGTTGTACTCACAGTACACACATAAACAAACAATGGCGACCCCCTGTTGATGCTGTGTACAGGACGCCGGTGAAATTGAAATAGAAATAGACATAAATAGGCAACGTAAAGTAATTCGCATGTAATCCAAAACAATACACATACGATTGTGTACTGCAACAGGTTATGTTTATTAAATAAAGCCCAAAATATGTCGCCGATTAGAAATCGCTAGTATCAGCTAGTGCTAGCTAACGTCAACGTTAGGTAGCCGCTAGCTGAGAGCAAGAAGGAGCAACGTCAGTGTAGCCACTAGTAGCCTAACCTGAACCCTGGAATGCTACCAAGTCGTGAGTTGTGACTTGATGTCGTAACTTACGGGCTAAAAAATTGTGTCTGGAACGCAGCATAAGCCCCACCACTCCCCCAAACCATTTGTCTGTGATTTGGCTGGGACCGTGGCTTGTTGTATTTGGTGCACAGCTCTGTGCCTCTAGTGTTTGTTTGGCGTGTCATGAGCCCTGTGGTGTCTCCTGAGACGGGCTTTTTCACGGTGTGGTTCAGGGACAGGCAGCTAGCGGATCAAGGAGAGACGACTACCATTTGAGACTAAACTGAACTCACGCTGAAACCATGCAGGTTTCAATCATAGTGCTCCTTTATTATAGGAATGACTTAGCCCTATTTACCGAGGTCAACCATATATTATGTGTTTTACCCCACCCCCCATATGCGAGCAGCGATCAACCTATCTCACATCGAGTCCCGTGCGCCGGCGCGTCCTGAGCGAGGTGGAGATCTGGCCGTCTGCTAGCTGCAGCCAGAGGAGAGTTTAGTGAGCTGCTGACGCTGCTCAGGGACGCCGTCAACATCATCTCTGTCAACACGCCGCCCCCAACGCCTGGGCCGCCGCGATGAAGGTCTGTGATGTCATCGCTACATCACAGATACCACACACAGTCTTACATCACAGATACCACACACAGAGTCTTTACATCACAGATACCACAGACAGAGTCTCTTACATCACAGATACCACACACAGAGTCTTTTACATCACAGATACCACAGACAGTGTCTCTTACATCACAGATACCAAAGACAGAGTCTCTTACATCACAGATACCACACACAAAGTCTTTTACATCACAGATACCACACACAAAGTCTTTTACATCACAGATACCACAGACAGAGTCTTTTACATCACAGATACCACAGACAGTGTCTCTTACATCACAGATACCAGAAATCATAATATTTGAGTTAAAAAGTCAAAGTCATAAAAAATTGGAAATAAAATATACAGGAAAAAAACAGGTGTGTGTATGTGTTGTGGTTATATCAGAGGAAGACGATGTGTGTTGTAGTATGTATATGTGTATATATATATATATGTATATGTATATGTATATAAGATATGTTGCTGTGTCTACCTGAATCAGAGGCAGACGATGTTCCCTGGTTCCCGATGAAGATCTCTGAGTTGGTCAGTTGTTCTCACCGAGTGTTGATGTATGGATCAGAGCTGGACGCCGACAATCGGTAGCCTCACTTATCCTCACACACACATATAAACATATACACATATATACATATACACATATACACATATATACATCTACACATACACCACATATACACATATATACATATACACATATACACATATATACATATACAATACACACATATACACATATATACATATACACATATACAATATACACATATTTACATATAACATATACACATATATACATATACACATATACACATATACACATTATATACTATACAATATACACATATACATATAACACATATACACATATACACATAGATACATTATAATATACACATATACACACTATACACATATATACATATACACATATATGACATATACACATATACACATATACATATATACATAAACAATATACACATATAACATATATACATATATACTATAAAACATATACACACATACTTAGATACTATAACATACATACATATACGTGTAATATGTAATATAATATGTGACTGTTTATCAACCTCTGACCTTTGACCCGACCCCTGACTTTTGACCGTTCTTCTGTCAGGGCTTTAAAGATGAAGTTACAGTCGCAGAGGAGGAAATACTGTGGAAGTGGCCATGAATTATAAATGTAAGTATATTAATGTTCTCAGTTTTAAAGATGTTCTTATATCTCATATATTATGAAACGCTCATGTTGGACTTAAAAATGTAATACGTCTCATCAGCATCTTCATCTACACGCTATCGTAAACACTATATTATTATATTAGATTAGATAGATTCAAATTATGTCATTGTGCAGAGTACAAAGACAACGAAATGCAGTTTGCATCCAACCAGAAGTGCAGAAAGGTGAAAAGTGCAAAGTGTGAGATACAAGTATAGACAGACAAGACATACAGTGGAGTGTAGACAGTAGTTACAGTTGGTTAACAGAAGGTGGTTAGAGTGATATAAATTAAATATAAATGTGTGCAGTGTATTAGCAGTTACCTTTTAGAGCAGAATAAATATGACTATATAATATGAAACAATGTATGAGCAACATGTACAGATATGGCAGTGGAGCAGAGAGTGACAGTATTAGTAGTTATAATAATTAGATATATGCAGTGTTGTAGCAGAATATATAATAAAAAAAACAGAATAAATATGGATATTCTGAATGAACCATATAGACAGATAGGTACAGTATGTACAGCAATGTGCAGTGTGGTAACATTAGCATATTTTAGCATGTTAGCATAACTGTATAGTTCTCATGTCCAGACCCTCCTCCACAGCGCTGCGTAGGAGGGTCTGACTAGTCCACACAGCGATTCTGGGATGGGAGAAACGTGCTCTGGTTTATTGGCCATTTCTTTAAACCAATCAGAATATATTGGTAGTTATCAGTAATGACAGTGTCGTGTTGAGCCAGTGTGGACACGTTGAAAAAAACGGCCGAAAGTATTGTAAAAGGGGCGTCAACACGCTTAAAAATAACATGTAAAAATAGCATCAAAGCGCCAAAGAAGACACGGTCCAAACAAGTGACAGAAACGTGTTCTGAGTGTGGTTTGACGTGATCTGTCTCTGGTTTGGTTCTAATGTGTTCTGTATCTGGTTCTGGTTCGTCTGTGTCTCTGGTCTGGTTCTGTCTGTGTTCTCTGGTTCTGGTCTGAAAGTGTTGGGTTCTGTCTCTGGTTCTGGTTCTGTTCTGGTCTGGTTCTGGTTTCTGTCTCTGGTTTGGTCTAACGTGTTGTGTCTATGGTTCTGGTTCTGGTTCTGGTCTGTTCTGGTTGGTTTGAACATGTTGTGGTTCTGGTTCTGTTCTGGTGCTAACGTTGTTGTGGTTCTGTCTATGGTTCTGTGCCTGTGTGCAGGGCAGCCCATCACACGTATAGAGTACACGGCGGGAGGAGGTCCGTACGTGGGGCGTGGTGTTCAGGAGCTGACCCAGCTGTACCGACTCACGCTCTGCAGAGAGTACCTGAAGAACCTGCACGCTGCTCAGCAAACATCTGCGGTTACCGTGACGACAACATCCCACAGCTGGAGGACGTCTCCCTGTTATCAAAGGTCTGTCACACAATCATGTCTCAGTCCATCGGGGAATCAGTTGCACTTTTAAGGTATTTTCAGACAGTCAGCGACACTTGGCCTGGATACTGGCTTGGTTCGCGGGATCTCATGTGAACAATAGGCAGACGCTGCTTGATAGTAAAAGCAAGGTGCTCATTTCATGGTAACCATGGGGATTCTGTCCACTCTAGCTGACAAGCCAGCCCTAATCCAGATGTTGGGTTGGGTCGACCCAAATCCAGATGTTGGGTCTGGGAACTTCCATTGGCTGGGCTCAATCTGAGCCCAGCCTGAGTATCTCTGCACGCAATAGGATAGAGCTCCAAACAATCAGAGCAACACTAGTGATAGATCAACTTAAAGGGGAGGAAATGAACGTCCATGTTTTGCACTGGTAGTAGCGACATATTATACCTTGCCTAACATTTATTTTAAAAAGTTGTAAAACCACAGATTGGACAAAATTATTTTCGTAATTTCTAGCTAGCTATCTACCTAGAAAGTCGCCATTTGTGGTGTGATGTCACAGTCTACGTAACAGGGTTGGTTGGTTCTGTTGGTGAGTGAAGAGAGTGAAGCGTGCCTGGGACGTACTGAATACGCACTGATTAAATGGAGGGAAGAGAACTTGAAAAGAACTGTGAGTCCGTGTGTCCATTGCGTACGCATTCGTCACCGAAACGTGTTTCTGAAAACATTTTAAGAGAGAAATAGGCCGTGCAGTTGCTGAATCTGTCTTCATTTCAGATCAACAAAGGTCAGTTTAAAGATTTCATCAGATTTTGAGAGGCTTAGTCATGGCATCTGCTCGCCGTTCGGTGAGTACACGACGCCCTGTCTCCGACTGAGCACGGTCAAATACAGCCAAAATGAAGGCCGAAGGCCGAAGCTCTCCAACGACGACGGCACGGAACACACGAAACAGACTCCAGGCACCGACCTCGCCAGACTGTCCGGCCGATTATCGGCCCGGTGTGTAGCTGTAACTCATAACTTGCTCTCATGAACACATATTTACTTGTCATACACAATATAAGTCAAAACTAGTGACAGCGGTTTCAGAAATATTCCACTTTGTTTCATGAATTTTGTGTGTTATTTAACATTTCATTGAAAGTTATAGTAATAACAGTCCCACTTTGCAATATTCTCACTGCTTTACCTTCGTACGCATTAAAGCCAGCAATTAGTTTAGCTTTAGAAATCAGCTGTCAGCATTCACAAGCATTTCTGCAGGAAATGCATTTTCTAGTTTAGTATAGTCGTACTATACGGTAGTTACCCGTACATCAGTCCAGCAGAAGCCCGCTGTCTCGTCCTGATAACTGTTGGGAAAAACAGTTTATATTTTAGTGAACTCACAAACAGAAGAATCTGTCTCTTGTTCATTGATTTGCACTGCGTGTGCTCGCGTAGGGAAACGTTCAAACAAATTTCTTGCAGCCGGCGCGGTGACGTGTGACGAGTACGTGTGACAGTTTCACGGATTGCGCCTTCTTTCGCTCCGTACCCCTAAGCTACTCCCCTACCTGCCGCGCACACCCATACCTATGATTCCGCTTGTGTGTTCAGAGCGGTCTGGATTATAGAATATAAATGTTACGAGATTCTCGCTGTGTGTTTCAGAGCGGTCTGGTTCACGGTGCGACCCGGTCGAGGTAACTCTCTCCAGAGACTCCTGGCCGGTTTGGCTACAGAGTCTTCAACTGCACTCAGTATGTCCGCCACGGCACCGACCCACTGTACACACCGGAGCCGGAGTTACGCGCAACACACAACACCACACACACACACACACCACACACATACACACACGCACACCACACACACACACACAACACACAAACACACACACACACACATACAACAGTCAACACATTAGCTTTATAATGCAATGAAATAAAGAAACCTAACTGTATTGACTCTGTGTGTGTCTGAGCCAGATGTTGATGTATTAGATATCTTTAAAAACTAACTTTATTAAACCTAGCTGTATAATATTTATTCGTGTGCTGTGTCTCTTCAGGACACGGGAATGAGTTGCTGGGTCCGTTCCTCTGCTGGCCGATCCCAGTTCGCTCAGTTCTCTCAGGAGATCGGCCTGGCGTCTTCGGAGCGTCGGACGACGACGTGCAGAAACTGGCCACAGTCAGTCATCATTTCTCGTAAGAATAATAATAATAATAATAAAAATAATAATATATAATAAATAATAATGATAATATAATAATATCATATACAGCTGTGAGTGTGACAGAGCAGAGCTTCCCAAACTTTTCCATGTGAAGGACCCTAAATAACTAAGTTAGACCATGTACCACATATTATGTTTTGTCCAAAAAAAGACAGAAAAAACTATTTCCTGAAAGATGTTGGAACTATAAAATAAAGATGGATTAACAGATAAAGATTAAACACTGTAACGATGATAAAAGAATAATCATTTTGTCTTAAGTCAGGCACTCTGTGGTTTTAGATCAGTGTTTTTAACAATTTTTGATTATTTCACAACAATTCTCAATGTTGCTGAAAGTTCTTTTTAAGAAAAAAAGCAATTAATTTCCCCAAAAAGTCTGTGCATCTTTAACACTATGATATATATAGATATATATATATACTATATATATATATATATATATTATATATATATATATATAGTACAGCAGGGTACTTTAATGTATATTTTTTAATAATCCGACTCCCGTGTCTTTTGGTTCAGTGTTATTTCTTTACCATCGAGTCGGACTCTGCAAACAGGACGGTCAATGAGAGCGTACGGAGCCGGTTTACTACGTCTATCGGAGAGCGAGGGTAACACACACACACACACACAACACACACAACACAAACAACACACACACACACACACACACACAGACACACGTTTCCTGTATGGGCAGCAAGTGAGGATCGAGTAATGTGCAGTAGATGTGAGGACCGACCTTTCTTTAGACAGAGGAATTGCTACATTCAACACTAGATGGCTCCCTGTTTCTTTTTCCACTTCAGTTTTTTTAAATAACGAAAGGAAAGAACTTTAGTTACCAGCGAAGTGAGGACTCTCACGAGGGTGTATTAAGTATCTTGTGGGCTGACTATTTTTATGATATATACACACACACACACACACACACACACACACAACACACAAACACACTGAACTGTCTTAACACAACAAGTATTTCCAGCAGCCTTGCACACAGGACTAACAGATGCCGTGTTTCCCAGCATGCCCTGCAGACTAAAACGCTTGCCTGTGTTCCCAGCAGCCTTGCACACAGACACAGATGCCTGGGTTTCAGCATGCCTGTATACTAACAGCTGCCTGTGTTCCCAGCATGCCCTGTATATCTAACAGCTGCTGTGTTTCCCAGCATGCCCTGTCGGAGGCAGCGTTGCGTGCAGCTGTTTGACCCTAAGACGACCTGGAACCAGGAGTGTCTGATCACCACCTTCCAGGACGTTACTTTGTCTCGAGAGCTTCGAGGAGGCCAAGGAGAAGATGAGGTAAAAACACTGACAGATACTTACAGGTTGACATTTCAGCTTCTTATCAACGTTAAACATGTTTATTGGAGACAACATGTCTTTATCAAATCTGTCTCTGCTGATTGTCAGCAGATTAGACACTCTGTCTCTCTGGTCTCTGTGTCTCTGTCTCTTGTGTCTCTCTGTGTCTCTCTGTCTCTGTTCTCTGTATCTCTCTGTGTCTGTCTCTCTCTGTTCTCTGTGTCTCTCTGTGTCTGTCTCTCTCTGTCTCTCTGTGTCTCTCTGTCTCTCTGTCTCTTGTGTTCTCTGTGCTCTGTGTCTCTCGTGTCTCTGTGTCTCTCTGTCTTCTGTCTCTTTGTGTTCTTCTGTGTCTCTGTTCTCTCTCTCTGTCACTTTGTCTCTCTGTGTCTGTCTCTCTCGTCTCTCTGTGTCTCTCTGTGTCTCTGGTCTCTCTGTGTCACTCTGTGTCTCTCTGGTCACTCGTGTCTCTGTCTCTCTCTCTGTCTCACTATCACTTTGTCTCTCTGTGTCGGTCTGCTCCTGTCTCTTGGGTCTCTGTCTCTCTGTCCTTTGTCTCTTTGTGTCTGTCTCTCTGTGTCTGTCTCTCTTTGTCTCTCTGTCTCTATGTCGTCTCTCAGGGAGTTTGCCACAAGCGATAAATTTAAAGCGTCGTTCTCGGTGTACTACAACCGTACCGCAGGCATCGACCTGCTGAAAGACCACCGGCAGCATTGAGAAAGTGGTGCAGGATCTCCGCAGCGACCTGACCACGGTCTGCGATGCGCTGGGCAAGATGAACACCTACATGGGCATCTGACACGCCGCGCTCTACTGGTTCACAGCATCACACCTGTGACACAAACACAGGAACATGAAGTTCTCGATGTCTGAGCCGCTGTTATTAAGGCTGTAAACAATGCATTGTGTACACAAAATCAACATGAAATACATGTAACTTCACTTGTGTAACAACACCTGCTTTTGTATAATCTGCTGCGTTTGTAATAAAATCCTGAACGCAATGTGTAATAAATTACACAAATGCGAAGGGTTACAATTCTTTTTTAACGTACATGTAATAATAGTGTAGTAGTGTAGTAACCAACCAAAGGAATTGTTGTTTTGGAAAGCATTTGAAGAGAACATTTAAACATTTAAATAAAATAAAGGCTATTTTACCACAAACTATTTTAATACTTGTCTATTACCTAATGCAGAGGAATGATAAATTGCGTTTGGGGTTTTAATACAAAATGCGGCAGAGATATTTACATAACGATAGTTATACAGTTATTACATTTGAT
>NC_050179.1:21453784-21463784 GCF_008315115.2 Sander lucioperca
ATTATATATGAAGGAATATGAATTGTCTTTAATGCATTTATAATAGTTGTATCTTGCAGTGTTGTCAGTGTTATAAACGTGTTATTATATCTTGGTCTATATCTATAATCTATCATCTGTATAATAAACATTATTAATGAAGTATACAACTCGTTCTGATTGTGATTTCTGATTAATTATTATAAGCAACATATCTCTGGGTCTGTAAAATGTTTCTTAAGTTAACTTCCAGTAAGTAAAGTTGATTTCTAGAGCACATTTAAACACACATTAATCTGACCAAAGAGCTGAATAAAAGTAAATATCAAAACCCAAAAAGAAGATCCCAACACCAACAACAAGCAGCAGTTCCCAGTATTATATATATATATATATATATATATATATATATATATATATATATATATATGTTATTATAAAGTTAATGAAATAAAAGGTGTTGTACTTTGTCTCAGCTACAGCTCTGAGTCTCTCCCTCTGCTCCCGTTTACCTCACCACTGATCTCACTTCATGTCCCGCCCACAACACTATCTGGTTGGTAGATGGTAGACGTGTATCAGCCAATCAGCACTCGCCACTGAGTCTCACTTCATGTCCCGCCCACAGCACTATCTGGTTGGTAGATGCTAGACGAGACTAGATTGTGATTGGACTGACAGCTACTCACTGCACTTCATGAATTCACCGTAGACACTTCGGTAGACACGGCCCTGAGCCACTGAACCTCAAGGCATTCTCCCAGCATGTATTAATCAGATCATTCACAAAAATCATTCAAAATCAGCAGGGGTGTAGAAACTAGTGTCTAGTGTGTAGTTTCTGATTTGAAATGTCTTCACCTTTTCAAAACCAATCAGAGCTATCTTCATTACATCAAACCTTTTATTACGTTAAATTTCAATGTCTTTTATAGCGAAAAGTACAAAATGGGAAGCGATCTTGTAGCTTGAGCTGGTTGATGACAAGAATTAGAAAACGATTAGCAATTAGTCTGGTAATTATTTACTCAATTAATAACTTTTTCTATAAAATGTGAGAAAATGGCCAATCATAATTTCCTACTAGTTTATCCAAACATCAGTCCACAACCCAAAATATATTCAGTTCATTGTCGTGTATGACCTACAGGACATGTAGAGTTCATGCTTAGACATGCTGTTATTTAAGAGAAAAAGTCACATATTTTGACTGTATTATTGCATGTCTCCATACTGTAGTCTTCTCACTTACACTCTGGGCCTCAAAAAGCCCCAAAAATGTTCAGCAAAACAGTTCCTGGCCTGTTATAATAACCACACAACACATGTGTCTTTGTTAACTATGTGTGTTTATTGAGAGTAAAAGGTAACAGAGGGTAACATATAATCTTGGTCTTACCAGCATGTGCTCTCTTTGTTTATAAAGGAAAGTTTGCTGCGATCCTCTTGTTTAAATGACGCTAGGACTTCCGGGGTAACAGGAAGTGACCCGAATCTTGAGTAATACATCTATTAGCCATCAAGATATCTTCTGGCTTAGTGAAATGCTTGTGAATCATATAAATAATATTCAGTAAATTTCTAGCTTTATAAATGTATTCATTTTGGCTGTTTTAAAGGTCCCATGGCATAAAAATTTCACTTTATGAGGTTTTTTAACATTAATAGGAGTTAACCCAGCCTGCCTATGGTCCCCCAGTGGCTAGAAATGGTGATAGGTGTACATTTTGGGAAAGAGACTTCAGATACAGTATTAGGGGACCACTAAGGTCTATATAAAAGAGACTTCAGATACAGTATTAGGGGACGACTAAGGCCTATATAAAAGAGACTTCAGATACAGTATTAGGGGACGACTAAGGCCTATATAAAAGAGACTTCAGATACAGTATTAGGGGACCACTAAGGTCTATATAAAAGAGACTTCAGATACAGTATTAGGGGACCACTAAGGTCTATATAAAAGAGACTTCAGATACAGTATTAGGGGACCACTAAGGCCTATATAAAAGAGACTTCAGATACAGTATTAGGGGACCACTAAGGCCTATATAAAAGAGACTTCAGATACAGTATTAGGGGACCACTAAGGCCTATATACAGAAATTACATTCAGAGAGCCATCCACAACCCAGCAATGATGCAGCTAATTCAGGAAGCACAATGTTGCCACTGGAAGCCCCCCCTCTCCATATCCAATTCCACCAATTGGACTCCACCAATCCCAATTCATGGCACACGATTACATATTCCCACGGACATCCTTTCCTTCACCCCATTTTACTCTACATACCTCCTCTACCGTTCTTTTCATTGTTCCCTCCTATTTATTAAGCTAATCTAATACTTTTCTTTTCTCTTAGATGAGTATCAGCCAATCAGCACTCACCATGACATGCAGCAGCCTCAAGCAGAAGAGTCTCAGGCTCCGGGCCAGTCCCCCTAAATCTAGAGTGCTCCTTTAATGAACAGGCAGAAACATACCATAATAAGTTCAAGTTCAAGTGTATTTACAAGTACAAATTACAGAGAGAATGCAATGAAATGTGCTTTGCCCTGGCCCTCTCTTCTCATAAAAGCTATCAATATAATTTGAATAAAATATAATGAAATGATCTGAATACAAACCTGAAACAACATCATTTTTTTCTTTTTTATTTAACCTTTATCTATTCAGGGGGAGTTCACTGAGAGGCAGCCTCTCTATTGCAGGAATGCCCTGATCACATTCACACAGTTCAACCACAGTCTGATCTGCTGGCCACTGAGTAGCTCCACTGGAGCCGTTGGAGGTTAAGGGCCTTGCTCAAGGGCACCTCAGTGGTGGTAATGAGGGAGACAAGCGCTGCTCTTTCACTTTCCCCACTCAGATTTTTATCCTGTCGGTCTGGGGATTTAACCGACGACCTCCCGGTTACAAGCTCGTGTCTCTAACCTTTAGGCCACAACTGCCACCAAAGTATATAAATATACACACAGACACACACACACAAACACATGCACATACACATACACACACACACATAGAGAAACACACACAGACATGCACACACAGACACACACACACACACACACAGACCCACAAAAAGACACACATACACATGCAAACACACACACACACACATACAGACACACACATGCTCATACACACACACACATACACAGAGACACACACTAACGCACAAAAATGGCGGAGAGAGTAGAAGGACTGATAAGTGTCTGAATGTACGATTCTCTATGTATGACCTCTTTTATACATATATAAATAGAAAGGCTGCTGCATGGAGAAAAGTTGCCCAGGACGTTGAGATGTCACGTCGGTTAAATGTGATATAGTGGTATAATGTCAATAGTTAAATGTGATATAGGGTATAATGTCAATAGTTAAATGTGATATAGTGGTATAATGTCAATAGTTAAATGTGATATAGGGTATAATGTCAGTAGTTAAATGTGAGCCGGAGATTAAATTAAGAAATTACGCTGCAATGCGGTGAGTGCGCTCAAAGATTGTGAGGCATTTCGTTTTAGAAAAGAGAACCACAACTCCCAATACGTTCGTTGATTGGGAATACCGTGACCTGAGGGAGTCTCGAAAAATTGTCACTACCTAAGCCCCCCCCAGCAGTAAGAGACACACGGCTCTGCAGCGCTGCATTCACACAACAACATCAGCAGAGCAGAGCAGGGGAGCCGCTCTCGCTCCCTCGGCCATCGCTGCAGCTGTACGCACACACACACACACACACACACACACACACACACACACAAACACACATACACACACACACACACACACACACACACACACACACAGACAGACAGAGTCTGATAACGTTAGACAACATAGGGAATGAAACGGGAGCGGGACGGGATTCTGGAGTCTTTCTCTCAGGATTTTGCAGGACAGGATTTTTTTGGGGGGGCAGTCCCATGATCGGGATATGACGGGAGTATTTTCGTGGGATTGGGATGGGATTGGACCGACAACTGATTCCTGTGTCACCCTCTAACACACACACACCCTCTAACACACACACATACACATTGACACACACACACACACACACACACACACACACACACAGACAGACACACACAGATACATACACACACACACACCAGTTAAGACCAACAATTTAAAAAAAGCGAGTTTCTGTCAGTTAATGTCCACTAAAAGTTCTGTTGTTGCCGCTGACAGACTCAGATTATTAGTGTGTCTGACAACATTATGAAAGGATCCCTACAGAGATAGACCTTTTAGATAAAGAGTAAGATCCTTTTAGTTTAACATGAAACAGCCCCGAAATTACCATCACCTCACACACAGACACACACACACACACACACACACACACACACACACACATATTAACAAACAGACACACACATAAACACACACACACATAAATATACACACAGACACCCACACACACAGACAAAGAGACACACACAAATACACACATAGACACACAAACATATACACACACAGACCCACACACCACACACACACAAAGACACAGACACACACATACACACACACCACACACACACACACACACACACACACACACACACACACACATCCCGTGAGAGGCGTCACATTTCTGATGTGTGACCTCGATGAGTCAACTAGAATTTTCCGTCCGAGGCGTTGAGATAAATCCTGGATGTTTATCAGCTCTACTGAGTAATTTAGATCCTGATCAGTTCGATCAGCTTCCTGTTTCAGTCACACTTTAAAACAACAACATCAAGACTCTGCAGAGACACATGTTGGTAACCTTGTTACTCAATCGATCGGTTATTCTGTTTTTATACTATTTATTTATATGTATATTTACATATTCATATTAAAAGTATCTGAAATATATTATTATTTGCAAGTTAAAAATGAGTCTCAATTCAGAAGTTATAATTCTTAAGTTTGGGAAATGAGGTCACATACACACAGAGAGACACACACATACACACACACTCACACACACACACACACACACACACACACACACAAACAAACAGAGACACACACACACACACACACACACACACACAGACGGAGAGACACACACACACACACACACACACACACACACACACACACACAGACATTTGTGTCTACAGAGATAGACCTTTTAGTTAAAGAGTAAGATCCTTTTAGTTTAACATGAAACAGCCCCAAAATCACCATCACCAAACTACACCAGACTCCATATAAATAATCAGGACTTTTAGCGTGAGTAAGTAAGTAAGTAAAGTTTATTTCTGTAGCACATTTAAAAACAGCTCGTGCTGACCAAAGTGCTACATAGTGCATTAGCCACAGGGTAATAAAATAAAATATAATACACTTAAAAATCAGGGATTTAGGCTAAAACGACATCAAGAGACAAGCACTTAATTACAAACATAGCAGAGTAAGACAATTAAGATGCCGGGAAGGCCAATGTAAAAAAGGTGAGTTTTGAGCCTGGCTTTGAATATCACAATTGAAGGGGAACTTCTGATGTCAGGTGACAGTCGGTTCCACAGCTGAGGGCCAGCAACAGAAAAGGCTCTGTCACCTTTTTGGTTAAGCCAGGACCGTGGGACATGGAGGAGGCCTTGGCTGGAGGATCTGAGGGACCTGTGAGCTACGTGGGGATGAATGATATCTGCTATGAAGCTGGGGGCTAGGGCATGAAGAGATTTAAAAACCATTAACTGTATTTTAAATTGTATCCTAGACTGGACTGGAAGCCAGTGCAAGGAAGCTAGGACAGGTGTTATGTGTTCACGCTTTTTTGTGTTTGTCAGCAGCCTAGCCGCTGCATTTTGAGCCATCTGAAGCCGTGCCACCAGAGTCAGAGGGAAGCCAAAGTAGAGGGAGTCACAGTAGTCTAGGCGGGAGGTTATGAAGGCATGGATGACTTTTTACAGATCATTGTATGACAGAACAGACTTCAGTTTGGAAATTATTCTTAATTGGTAAAAACTGGTCTTTACAACAGATATTTGTTTCTACAGGTTAAGATGGGAGTCAAAAATAGCACCCAAGTTGCATGCATGGGTTTTAACATAGGGGGCAAGGGGAACAAGGTCGGCAAGGGATGGCAGTTTTGGATTTTGAGGGGGCAAAGACAATAACTTCAGTTTTGTTATTATTTAACTGAAGAAAATTGTTAGCCATCCAGCGTGTATAGAGCCAGTATTTTTCCACAAGACTCCATGTAAATAATCAGGACTTTTAATGTGTATAGAGCAAGCATATTTCCACAAGACTCCATGTAAATAATCAGTACTTTTAGCATGTATTAGAGGTCTGATCGGGCCGAATTTTTCCATCCGAACCCGGCCCGTGTCCGACAGAGCCGTGACCGAACCAGGCCCGAGCCCTACAGGCGTTAAGATATTTGTGTCCGAGCCCGACCCGAGCCCGACACAATTAAAATCTCATTTTTTCTCATATTAATGACACATATAGCCTACGTTTGTTTGTATGGAAAGCCCGCTTTAATTAAGCAACTGTAGGAAGGCATTCAGAAATGTCAACAGATAAGCGCATCAGCTGACACGGGGCAACAAGCGCACGTTAATAATCTGTTAAAATGTTCAATGTGTTAACCATTCCTGATCTCTTCTTTTCCGACCGTGATAAGAAAACCAGGGGAGACTCGGTAGGCCTAGGGCTGACGTTATATAACGTCGGGGTTAAAATCCCGTTTCTAGTGAGCAAATGAATGAACTTGGCTTTCAGTCTGGGGTTTATCTCGGACACCACACACACTATGTACAAAACTTAAACTTATTCCACCAACTCTGCTCCGGTCGCATCTACACATCTGCTTCCTCTTTCTCTATCTCTATTCTGCCCAATTTACACACACACTGACCTCTCTTAAAGGAGCCGCAGCACCATTTTACAGCTAATGTCTTAACGCGCTAGTGTAACCAAGCCCGACCCGAACCCGACCATAATTTCTAAATATCTGGTACCGTCGGGACCCGTAAGGACCCGTCGGGACCCGTCAGGCTCGGGTCGGGTATCTGTGCCTTAGCGTGTATATAGCCAGCATATTTCCACATGTAAATGGGTGAATTAAGGGTTTATTTCAACCAAACCAGAGTGGTGATTGTTGGAACAGTGGAAAGATGAACCAAGACAGCTTTTGGTAGTTTTATTTAGTTTCTGTCCACTTTGAATGAATTGTGTGTTTTACAATGATGAAAGTACTGATTATTTACATGGAGTCTGGTGGAGTTTGGTGAACGGAATTTCACGGATGTGGAGAGACACCCCCCCCCCCCCCCCCCTCTCTTATCTCTGAATAATGTGTGTATGAAGACCTGTCAGCCTCTGTGGTTGTAGATCCGTGTAAAGGACATTGATTACTGGATAGAGAACTGATGCTGCAAAGTTTCCCCTGAAGATGAGATAAAGAAGTCATGTTTTGGTAAAGTTAGTTTAGTTGCTATGGTGATATTATAAATGTTCTAGAACTCTCCCAACTCAACTTTCATGTAAAGTAACTGACACACTCACACACATGCACACACACACACACACACACACACACACACACACACACACACAGAGACAGACACACACAGACACACACACACAGAGCCACACACATGCACACACACACACACACACACACACAAACACACATACAGACAAAAACGCAGACACACACACACACACACACACACACACACAATCAGAGACACACACAGAGTCACACACACACACACACACACACACACACACACACACACACACACAGACACACACACACACACACACACACCCCTCCTCTGATGCTGAGATAAAGAAGTCATGTGTGTACCAGATAAAGAGCAGCTGCTGATGAGGGTTGGTGTAGAGCGTATATGAGCTGAGTGGTGTCAGTGTTTGTCGACCTTGGAGCAGAATGGCTGCAGTCACAGAGCTCTCCTTCCTGCTGTTTGCTCTCATCAACAACATCCATGCACAAGAACCGATCATCGTCCTATGGAAAGGACCTCTTACACCTTCAACCTCCCCAACAACACCAACTCCTGCCTGATCTCCAGATCTGTTGGTGAGGAGAAGCTTGTCCTGTGGAACACCTCTGACCTCTGGTCCAACAGCTCCTCAGTACCTGAACACCTGAAACAACGACTTGACAGCGATGTGGATACTTCTTCTTACACCATCCTCAACCTGACCCATTCAGACTCCGGCCCGTACCGAGAGGAGTGTTGGACTGAGGGCAACGTGACGCATGAGAACAACTTCACTATTACTGTTTGTACTACTTCAAGAGATCGGAGACTTATCACAGCGAGAGTTGGAGAACCAGTGGACCTGCCATGTGACGGAGCAGCTGATAATCTGGATGTCCAGTGGCTCAAACGGGACTCTAGATATGAGCAAGAAACATGGAACAGAGTTTTTGAGGACAATACGACATCAGTGATGGACAATGTTAGAGGAAGATACCAAGTGGTGACAAACACATCAGCTCTTCGTGTTTCCAACGTCAGAGCAACAGACTTTACATACTACACCTGTCTGGTGATGAACCAGCAGCAGTGTGTTAGCAGTTACGCTGTATGGTTTTACCTACAGTATGAGGTGATCTACCGCTCAATGGGAGAGGCCGCTGTGTTGCCGTGCACTATCACTAACTCCACTGATGAATGGGGCCCACATTGGTCTACTTGGTTCTCCAACGACCTAGGACAACTAAACCAGACTGTTCCTTCAGTAGACCAAAACTACTCGCTGGTGTTTTCATCTCTAATGTTAAATCACTCAGGTTGGTTCTTCTGTAGAGCCTCTAAGATAGAGCAAAAATATTATTACGTGGTGGTGTGTCCCAAATTTGGCCCCCCTGCTGTAGAGCTCTTCTCAGAGGGAGAAGAAGTCCCTCTCAGATGCAGAGATTGGAGAAAGGGTGGGGGGCATGTTTGGTTTATCAAGTCGAATCGAACAGAGGGAAGAATCTTTAGTCTAGAGTCTAATCAGAGAATGAGCAGAGTGAGCTGGTACTATAATGGGAGCCTGGTTATCTCTAATATCTCAGTGGGAGATGCAGGAGAGTACTGGTGTGCAGTTATTGACCGAGATGATGATGATAATTATCAGTATGTGTCAACAGTCAGAACTGTGTTAGTGTACATGGAGCCCTTTGGGATTTACTCCACCTTCTTCAAAGTGCGATGCTCAGTGCTCAGTGTCCTGCTGCTGATGCTCTGTGCTGCTGTAGTCGCTGTGAACCTGAGGACACGGAGAGGAGCGCAGCTTTCAGCTCACACACACACTTAATATGCATATATGATCATTTCATCATTGGCTTTAATACAGCCTGGTATACACTGGCTTTAATACAGCCTGGTATACACTGGCTTTAATACTGCTGTGTGTGTGTGTGTGTGTGTGTGTGTGTGTGTGTGTGTGTGTGTGTGTGTGTGTGTGTGTGTGTGTGTGTGTGTGTGTGTGTGTGTGTGTGTCTGTGTGTGTGTTCCAGATGTTGTATTTTAAATCTAAAGATTATGTGATGTTGTATATTATATATGAAGCAATATGAATTGTCTTTAATGCATTTATAATAGTTGTATCTTGCAGTGTTGTCAGTGTTATAAACGTGTTATTATATCTTGGTCTATATCTATAATCTATCGTCTGTATAATAAACATTATTAATGAACTACACAACTCGTTCTGATTGTGATTTCTGATTAATTATTATAAGCAACATATCTCTGGGTCTGTAAAATGTGTCTTAAGGGACTGTTCGTTATTTAATGAAGGGGCCACCGGAGGAGTTTTGTGGCCTCTAACCTAAAAAGATGTGACCCTCCCCTCGTCAGTAATAATTTTCCTATGACCCTCCTAAATGATTTGAAAAAGAGGAATGACCCTCCCCTTGCGTGCAAGTTTGCACTTGCACGCAAGGGGAGGAATAAAAAAAGAAGAAGCAAAGAAGTACAGATACCATTTGATTTTTACAGCCATGATGTACAGGAGTTAACCTCTGTATTCTCATCTTACACA
>NC_050179.1:21473784-21476284 GCF_008315115.2 Sander lucioperca
GGTCATAGTGTAGTAGACCTGTCCCAGACCACCTGAGAGGTCTGGGAGGGTCATAGTGTAGCAGACCTGTCCCAGACCACCTGAGAGGTCTGGGTGGGTCATAGTGTAGTAGACCTGTCCCAGACCACCTGAGAGGTCTGGGAGGGTCATAGTGTAGCAGACCTGTCCCAGACCACCTGAGAGGTCTGGGTGGGTCATAGTGCAGTAGACCTGTCCCAGACCACCTGAGAGGTCTGGGTGGTTCATAGTGGACCTGTCCCAGACCACCTGAGAGGTCTGGGTGGGTCATAGTGGACCTGTCCCAGACCACCTGAGAGGTCTGGGTGGGTCATAGTGCAGTAGACCTGTCCCAGACCACCTGAGAGGTCTGGGTGGGTTATAGTGTAGTAGACCTGTCCCAGACCACCTGAGAGGTCTGGGGGGTCATAGTGTAGCAGACCTGTCCCAGACCACCTGAGAGGTCTGGGTGGGTCATAGTGCAGTAGACCTGTCCCAGACCACCTGAGAGGTCTGGGTGGGTTATCGTGTAGCAGACCTGTCCCAGACCACCTGAGAGGTCTGGGTGGGTCATAGTGTAGTAGACCTGTCCCAGACCACCTGAGATGTCTAGTGGGGTCATAGTGTAGTAGACCTGTCCCAGACCACCTGAGAGGTCTGGGTGGGTCATAGTGTAGTAGACCTGTCCCAGACCACCTGAGAGGTCTGGGTGGGTCATAGTGTAGTAGACCTGTCCCAGACCACCTGAGAGGTCTGGGTGGGTCATAGTGTAGTAGCAGATCAGAAATGTATTTTGGACCTAAACCGTTTAGTGATTTATAAACCAGCAGAAGTATTTTGAAGTCTATTCTTTGAGGTACTGGAAGCCAGTGTAGAGACTTCAGAACTGGAGTGATGTGATCCACTTTCTTGGTCTTAGTGAGGACTCGAGCAGCAGCGTTCTGAATCAGCTGCAGCTGTCTGAGTGATTTTTTAGGGAGACCTGTAAAGACATTACAGTAGTCTAGTCTACTGAAGATAAAAGCATGGACAAGTTTTTCCAAATCCTGCTGAGACATAAGTCCTTTAACCCTTGATATATTTTTAAGGTGGTAATAGGCTGACTTTGTAATTGTCTTATTGTGGCTGTCAAAATTCAGGTCTGAGTCCATGACTACACCAAAATTTCTGGCTTGGTCTGTTGTTTTTAACATTATCGTTTGAAGCTGAGTGCTGACTTTTAATCATTCCTCTTTTGCTCCAAAAACAACCACCTCAGTTTTTTCTTCATTTAATTTAAGAAAGTTCTGGCACATCCAGTCGTTAATTTGTCCAATGCACTTAGTCAGTTGTTGTATTGGACTATAGTCCCCTGGCGATAAGGTTATATAAATTTGTGTGTCATCCGCATAACTATGGTAACTTATTTTATTATTTTCCATAATTTGAGCCAGTGGAAGCATGTAGATGTTAAACAGGAGAGGCCCCAGAACGGAGCCTTGGGGAACTCCGCACGTCATATTTGTATGCTCAGATGTATAATTCCCTAGTCCCTATTCTTTAAATAATACTCAAACCACTTTAGTACTGAGCCAGAAATGCCAACCCAGTTTTCCAATCGGTCTAGTAATATGTCATGGTCAACCGTATTAAATGCAGCACTGAGATCAAGTAATACTAAGACTGAAATTTTGCCACTATCTGTGTTTAAGTGGATGTCATTAAAGACTTTAACAAGAGCTGTCTCAGTGCTGTGGTGTGGTCGAAAACCTGACTGGAAGGCATCAAAACTGTTGTTTAGTAACAAGAAAATGTTGAGTTGTTGAGAAACCGTTTTTTCAATGATTTTACTTAAAAATGGAAGGTTTGATATCGGCCTATAGTTGCTCTTTAGTGACGTGTCTAGATTGTTCTTTTTTAAGAGTGACTTAATGACTGCAGTTTTCAGGGCCTGTGGGAAGATACCTGAGAGAAGAGACGTGTTTACAATCTGTAGAAGATCTGTACCAAACAATTTAAAACATTTTTGAAAAGGCCCGTTGGTAGAGGAGGTTTTTCAGATGTTGTATAATGTCCTCCAGCTTTCTACGGTTAATCATATGAAATTGGGTCATATTGGAATCTGTTTTGCCTGGACACTGTGACAACACATACCCTGTACTCGATATGGAAGCACTGACTGTTTGTCTAATTTTCTGAATTTTGTCTTTGAAGAAGGTGGCAAAATCATTACAGGCCTTGGTGGATAAGAGTTCAGATGCTCCTGGTACTGGAGGGTTTGTTAACCTATCGACAGTAGCAAACAAAGCATGTGAATTATTATTGTTTTTGGCAATAATGTCGTAGAAGAAGTACCGCCTTGCATTCCTCAGTTATTCCTCAAATTATAAATGCGAAGTCTCTCTTTATAGGTGTTGTAGTGGACCTGGAGATTAGTTTTTCGCCACCTGCGTTCTGCTTTTTGACACTCTCTTTTTTCTGTTGTTACCAGTATGCCTGGTTATCTCTAATATCTCAGTGGGAG
>NC_050179.1:21478784-21481284 GCF_008315115.2 Sander lucioperca
GAAACGCACAGCCCGGCAGTCCCACTAGTGTCTCAGTCCGCAGAATGTTATAGCGAAAACACAGCACGTTGCCATGGTGACACCCTTGAACAGTCCAGAGCCGATACGACAATCAGCAGGCAGTGGGGAAGACGGGGGAGGAACCAAGAGCATCTCGCTTGCAGAGCCCCAACAGGGTGACTGTTTGTTCCAAGAAACGGCCTTGGCAAGGCCGTTCAGGATAAGGGAGCTGAAAGATTAAATTTGTTTTGTCCTCACGAATGGCTGTAGTAATTTAAACAATCATTCTATTGTCCAACTGGTCAATTTTTCTTTCCAAATCCATGACCTTTCTCATGTAACTCAGCTGCAGGTCATCATTACCATGTTGTTATCCATCACGCGATTAATAGTCCCAGTTTGCAAACTGATCGCCTACAACGTCTTCCTCTGATGTAGAAGTAGCCTACACTGTAAGTCAGTAGTAGGCTATACAGTGGAGTTGCATACTAAGTGGTGTGGGGTCCTTCTGTAAGTAATTTGGGGGTACAATTTGGTTTTGATGAATTCTACAAGCAGCAATACCACAGGCCGAGTAATTGCCCGTTCCAAAAGGGCACATTTTCAACGGGCACTGCACTAGTTATATCCAAATACAAAACACATTTTCTATGAGCTCTTAAAAGGTAAGTACTTTGCTTTTCAACCTGGACCCTATCTTCCTGTTCCTGCAGTGTGACTGATGGGAACAATCTTTGACATTGGTCCAGTATTGAACGTGAGCACATAGATGTATTAAGAGAACTGGGTCCAGCGTTTGGCAGGAAGCCCCGTACGTTCCAATGAGAGTTGCTCAAAAGCGCATAAAGCAAACATGGAGCTCGGCTCTTCCGCATTGTTGGCCCATAACGCTGGTTGGCTCACGATGGGCATGCGCACTAGCAACAATTTGTTTGCGTTGTCGTAGCAACCGGTAGCAATATGCGCATTCATGAGCTTCTCTGTCGTGTCTCTTACTGGCAAACTCATGAACTCGCCATTTTCATTGACTAAAATATTCACTAACGTTAAACATTGTTTTCGTTGTTCCCGATCGTTCACATGCTCAGCTAAATAAACGATAGATGTATTTAGCTGGACAACCAAGGAGATTTAATAATTATGTTGTGCTACTAGCTAGCTACCTACTAACTAGCGCTAGCTAGCTGTTAGCCTGCAGTTTCGTGAACAGAGCTCATGCATGGCTTCAGCTCTCATCCACGTTACAAGCTTTACAGCATACAGCCCTTGGATGTATCATAAGAGAACCAAGGCGATGTAATCACAATGTCTGTAGTAACGTTATGTAGGCATATAACTAGCTATGTATAGATCTTAATACAGCCATGCTTGCTACCCCTGATGTTAGCAACTAGCTAGCTAGCCGATAGCCCGCCAGTTTGGGAAACGCTAATGACGTTACATCCACGTAGCTAACAGGCTTTACAGCAGCTACATACATCCCTGGGATGTATCATGACTTCATAAGATAATACCATGGACGTATTCATAGAACACATGGTGAATTACAACCATTAGCTATATCCATTATTATAGCTAGCTACATGACCTCGGGAGAACAGTCATGTGAGCGGGCGGGCGCAGTCCCGCGGCTCTACTCGCGTCCACTATGCGCGTTCATCATGCCAAATTTAATAATTCTGGATTCGCTTCTAGTGAATGTTAAAAATGTTAAAAACGTAACGTTTTAAACAAGGAGCCTTTCAGTGTTCGGGCTGGTAAGTTGATATACCCAGAAACAAATTATCCGCTGAAATATAGACGTTTCTTTCGCCATGCAAAGTCTATGTGAAAAGTCTTTCTGGGCCATGGGGTGCAGTACCACCGTTATCCGCTAAGCCCATGGTGGCTTTTAGACTCGGCGCTCTTCCTGGGGGCTTGCGTGAGCGCTGTAACCAGCAGCCACAGACCGGGCTGTAATGTAACCCTACAGGACAAATGTTCAGGCTCAGATTATTATTCTAAGTGTCTGACATCATTATGAAAGTATCCCAACAGAGATAGACCTTTAAAACCTCTTTAAGACCTTTCTGTTTAACAGCTCTGAAGGCACTAGCTCTAAAGCAGACTCCATGTAAATAATCAGGACTTTTAGCGTGTATAGAGCCAGCATATTCTCACATGTAAATCAGTAAACTATGTGTTTATTTTAGGGCTGTCAGTTAAAAGCGTTATTAACAGTGTTTGGAATAACGCCGTTTAAAAGAACGGCGTGAGGTAACATCGTTATTTCTTCAGTAACGGGGTAATCTAACTAATTACTTTTCCTGAATGTTAAATGCGGTGCGTTACTATACATTGATTGAATAAACTGTGTAATCCGAACGCACCCCTGGCTCACAGCTAGTGAGGAGGTGGGTTAATAATGACGTAAGCGATTATGATTGGCTAAGGCAGAGTCTTGTTTCATGGTAGCCAATCAGAGCCAGTGTTTTTACACACATGCCAGCACATGGCACGC
>NC_050179.1:21488784-21503784 GCF_008315115.2 Sander lucioperca
ATTAAATAAGTTTTCAATGTTAGAAGTTAAACTTTGATGCTGACAGGGTGCAGATGTTCCCTTATTGTCTGTATTAGTATGTTGTGTATATATGTAGATTATATTATATTGAGTTAGTTGATCTTTTCTTGACTGTGTGTGTTCCAGATGTTGTATTTTAAATCTAAATATTATGTGATGTTGTATATTATATATGAAGGAATATGAATTGTCTTTAATGCATTTATAATAGTTGTATCTTGCAGTGTTGTCAGTGTTATAAACGTGTTATTATATCTTGGTCTATATCTATAATCTATCGTCTGTATAATAAACATTATTAATGAACTATACAACTCGTTCTGATTGTGATTTCTGATTAATTATTATAAGCAACATATCTCTGGGTCTGTAAAATGTTTCTTAAGTTAACTTCCAGTAAGTAAAGTTGATTTCTATCTCTGAGTCTCTCCCTCTGCTCCCGTTTACCTCACCACTGAGTCTCACTTCATGTCCCGCCCACAACACTATCCGGTTGGTAGATGGTAGACGTGTATCAGCCAATCAGCACTCACCACTGATCTCCCTTCATGTCCCGCCCACAACACTATCTGGTTGGTAGATGTTAGATGAGACTAGATTGTGATTGGACTGACAGCTACTCACTGCACTTCATGAATTCACCGTAGACACTTCGGTAGACACGGCCCTGAGCCACTGAACCTCAAGGCATTCTCCCAGCATGTATTAATCAGATCATTCACAAAAATCACTCAAAATCAGCAGGGGGGGGGGTAGTGTGTAGTTTCTGATTTGAAATGTCTTCACCTTTTCAAAACCAATCAGAGCCATCTTCATTACATCAAACCTTTTATTACGTTAAATTTCAATGTCTTTTATATCGAAAAATACAAAACAGGAAGTGATCTTGTAGCTTGAGCTGGTTGATGACAAGAATTAGAAAACGATTAGCAATTAGTCTGGTAATTATTTTCTCAATTAATAACTTTTTCTATAAAATGTGAGAAAATGGCCAATCATAATTTATGACTACTAGTTTATCCAAACATCAGTCCACAACCCAAATATGTTCAGTTCATTGTCGTGTATGACCTACAGGACATGTAGAGTTCATGCTTAGACATGCTGTTATTTAAGAGAAAAAGTCTCCATACTGTAGTCTTCTCACTTACGGTGCAGATCCATCCGGCCGTGCGACGCTTCTGTCGCGCCGCGCTCCACTCTATTCCTCTGGGTGACGTCAAGCGACTTCAACGTGCACGCAAAGCATCCTGGGAAGTCGGCGCTGCATTTGAAAAAATGCTGCGCGTCCAAAAGCTGGCCGATGCTCATCTTTATGCAAATTATTCCGTTGAACGTGACGCGACTATCCAGTAGAAGTAGATGAAAATCTTTTAAACTGACCTTAGTTGATCTGAAATGAAGACAGATTCAGCAACTGCACGGCCTATTTCTCTCTTAAAATGTTTTCAGAAACACGTTTCGGTGAACTATTTTAGTCCAATATGAGATATCGTATTCTGAACGAGTCGCCATGACACTCTGTTGAAATTCTCGAGAAGCCAAACCCACGTCAGGTGTTCGTCCAATCAGCAGCCGCTCAGGGGCGTGGAGCATCAACCATGGATGTATGATATCGCGACACCACGCTTCAGTCGTGTCGGACATATGGATCTGTAGCGTTACACTTTGGGCCTCAAAAAGGGTCAGTGTAACACTTATCAGTTCAATTTTCTAAGTACAAACGGACATTTGGAGAAACAGAAAAATGGGTTCAGATATCCAATTTTTTTCATTTTTTTCCAAATATCCAATTTTTCATTCTTTTTCCGCCTTGGCAAATTAAAAAATTGGATCTTTAAACTGTATTTCCAATTTTCTGTTTTTATTCAGAGGATCAGAAATTTAGTATATTACAATTGCATCTAGGCTCCAATTATTCAATCCTGCCATGGTATTGATCCCGTGGATGATTTGTAGACTATTGAGTGAACAAGGTGTACCAGGTCCACCAAACACTGGGCCGTCTTGACTGTCTTAATTCTGCACATATTTCTGTTGCTGTAGTCCTATTTACTATTTCATTATTTCATCCATGCGTGGCGCAGCGGATCCGTGCGTACTGTCACCTGCCGTGGAGACGCTGGCCTCGCTAACCTCTCCTCCTCTGAGTCGGGTCTCCCTCGCGCTGGACTCAGTTTCTCTGAGCGTAGGGGAGAGCGGGGGCAGTTGCAACACTTTTTACATTTCCTTCAGTTTCTAAGCAACCGTTTGTATTAGAAAGACAAAAAATAGATATTTTAAACCCATATTTCTGTATTTCTTAGTTAAACTTGATACCAGGTAAGATATCAACACATCAAACATGTTAGCAGCAGTTTATCAGTAATAACAAGAATAATATAAAAGTATTGAAATGTTAAGTATAAAAATATATGTCGCCTACCTGCCCATACTGCTGCAACATGTGTACATTTGATAATATGTAATAATAAAAAAAATAAATAAGTAATTTGAACTGAAATGGACTCTGAAAAATGTAACAGTACCGAGGGGCAGTTGCAACAGTCATTTAGATGTAATAAAACTCATACTTTGGCATAATTATTCAAATATTTTTTTAGTTTATTTGAGACCAGAGTTATTAAACCACTGAATTGCCTTTTATGCCAATTTTATCTAATTGTCATTATTGTTGTCATGAGGGACAGTTGCAACCTATCAACCCAACACACACACACACACACACACACACACACACACACACACACACACACACACAGACACACACGCTCACACACACACACACACACACACAGACACACACACACACACAATGACACACATGCACGCACGCACACTCACACATAGACACACACAGACACACACTCACACACACACACACACACACAGACACACACACACACATACAGACATACACACACACATACACACACACACTCATACTCTGCAGTCTCTCAGTCGTAAAGGGGAAGGGTTGTGCCACTAAAAGTTCTGTTGTTGCTGCTGACAGACTCCGATTATTATTCTAAGTGTCTGACAACATTATGGGATGGATCCCTACAGAGATAGACCTTTTAGTTAAAGAGTAAGATCCTTTTAGTTTAACATGAAACAGCACCAAACTCCACCAGACTCCATGTAAATAATCAGGACTTTTAGCGTGTATAGAGCCAGCATATTTCCACCAGACTCCATGTAAATAATCAGGACTTTTAGCGTGTATAGAGCCAGCATATCTCCACATGTAAATGGGTGAATTAAGGGTTTATTTCAACCAAACCAGAGTGGTGATTGTTGGAACAGTGGAAAGATGAACCAAGACGGCTTTTGAGAGTTTTATTTAGTTTCTGTCCACTTTGAATGCAGTGTGTTTTACGATGATAAAAGTACTGATTATTTACATGGAGTCTGGTGGGTTGGGTGATGGTGATTTATCAGGTGTTCTTTTTGTTCATCAAAAGGATCTTACTCTTTAACAAAAAGGTCTATCTCTGTAGGTTGAAACAAAATGATTCTGCCTTTCTTTGTTCTCTATAATCGTACCTATAAAATATATATTTAGGCTACAAAATTGACAAAAAATTAGATAAAAGCGACAAAAAAATACACTTAAAATACACTAGTAAATTGCTTTGTTTTTGTTTTATTTTTACTTCATACTTTTACTCTACTACAATACACACACACACACACACACACACACACACACACACACACAGACACACACACACACACAGACACACACACACACACAATGACACACATGCACGCACGCACACTCACACATAGACACACACAGACACACACTCACACACACACACACACACACAGACACACACACACACATACAGACATACACACACACATACACACACACACTCATACTCTGCAGTCTCTCAGTCGTAAAGGGGAAGGGTTGTGCCACTAAAAGTTCTGTTGTTGCTGCTGACAGACTCCGATTATTATTCTAAGTGTCTGACAACATTATGGGATGGATCCCTACAGAGATAGACCTTTTAGTTAAAGAGTAAGATCCTTTTAGTTTAACATGAAACAGCACCAAACTCCACCAGACTCCATGTAAATAATCAGGACTTTTAGCGTGTATAGAGCCAGCATATCTCCACATGTAAATGGGTGAATTAAGGGTTTATTTCAACCAAACCAGAGTGGTGATTGTTGGAACAGTGGAAAGATGAACCAAGACGGCTTTTGAGAGTTTTATTTAGTTTCTGTCCACTTTGAATGCAGTGTGTTTTACGATGATAAAAGTACTGATTATTTACATGGAGTCTGGTGGGTTGGGTGATGGTGATTTATCAGGTGTTCTTTTTGTTCATCAAAAGGATCTTACTCTTTAACAAAAAGGTCTATCTCTGTAGGTTGAAACAAAATGATTCTGCCTTTCTTTGTTCTCTATAATCGTACCTATAAAATATATATTTAGGCTACAAAATTGACAAAAAATTAGATAAAAGCGACAAAAAAATACACTTAAAATACACTAGTAAATTGCTTTGTTTTTGTTTTATTTTTACTTCATACTTTTACTCTACTACAATACACACACACACACACACACACACACACACACACACACACACACACACACACACACACACACACACACACACACACACACACACACACACATACACACACACACACACAGACATACACACACACACACACACACACAGACCCACACATACACACACACAAATACACACATTCCCCATCTAAACACAAACACAAACAATCAATCATACACATCACTCACCAAAATGGCATCTGGACCCCTATCCAAGGAAGAAATGAAAAAGATCTGGACTTCAACATCTGCACCAGAAAAATCAAAAAGGACCCAATCAATGGAAGAATAAAACCCCACACCCACCACCAAAACTGCTCCATTCCCCAAAACCTGCAAGGCAGCAACAACAAACCATCACAGGAACAATTACAAGACCACCTACAGCTGACCAGAGAACCCCAACCACCACTTAAGCAGCCCCCCAAAGACCCACGCCTACACCGCCACCAACAGCTAGCCATCAAATCCAAAACCATTCACCACCAATCACCTTCAGTAGACAGTCTCATCCAGGAAACCCTCAAGGAGCTAGATTCACTACAGCCCAACACACCACCAGAGGGAGCCACGACACCACAAAGGAACGGCCACCAGCCACAAGATACCAAACACCAGAGCACCAGCACCCATTCTCCCGTCCAGCACCAGCATTACAGCAACAGCCACCTATCAACCCAACAGCCACCTATCAACCAACAGCCACCTATCAACCAACAGCCACCTATCAACCAACAGCCACCTATCAACCAACAGCCACCTATCAACCAACAGCCACCTATCAACCCAACAGCCACCTATCAACCAACAGCCACCTATCAACCAACAGCCACCTATCAACCAACAGCCACCTATCAACCAACAGCCACCTATCAACCAACAGCCACCTATCAACCCAACAGCCACCTATCAACCAACAGCCACCTATCAACCAACAGCCACCTATCAACCCAACAGCCACCTATCAACCAACAGCCACCTATCAACCAACAGCCACCTATCAACCCAACAGCCACCTATCAACCAACAGCCACCTATCAACCCAACAGCCACCTATCAACCAACAGCCACCTATCAACCAACAGCCACCTATCAACCCAACAGCCACCTATCAACCAACAGCTACCTATCAACCAACAGCCACCTATCAACCAACACACACACACACACACAAATATAGAAAAAAGCGACATGCAGTAGTGCACTGCCCTACAAAGGCAAAGACCTAAACTCGCTAGAGTGTGAAACTGAGAAAAATTACTTTAAAGTTTCTGTTTTGTCCAGACAAAAGTATTATAGGTAGGACTCCCAAAATTTGACAACTATTTGCTATAATGAAGAAATGTTTGTATGCAAAAAAATCTTGAGCTCAAAATTGACCTTTGACCCTTGTTTGGCAGTTACTGTACTCTGTCTTTGTATCATGTGCCAAAAACAAGGAGTCGTGCAAAGGCAAAAGGCAATAACTGACATATAATCAATATTAGCTTGCTGTTCACCATACTTCCATCCATTATAAGAACACCTAACCAAGGTCTAGTCATCATGGTATTAGTTTTAAATGATATAGAGGACCTTTGGTTGTTCCTATTTAGTGCTATAATGATCAGGATAGTGCAGCAACACTAACAGTTAAACAGTATGACAGATAAGTTACTTTGCAGTACAGTATACAATATGAATAAATACAATACATATTTTCTCAATAAAGATAATTTATAATTGAATACAAAGGTATATTCATTGTTTAACGATAAATATATTATGTTAAAACACTTTTGCAAGGCACTGTATCCGTGTCCTATTCTCATTAGGGGCTGAGCCCCCCTAAAGGTCTGGTCCTAGAACCGCCCCTGGTTAAGGGTTAAGGGCCACCAAACTGCTCACGATGCACAGTCAACAAACTCGACTTGGATTACTACTTTTTAATTCTGAGATAACATTGACAGAGTTGACCGACCATTTAGGTTAGCCTACTTTGTGCGGACGTTAGCGATAACTAGCTGCTATTATGGATTTGTGTAATAGCTGACATGAACACCTGCAAGAAGGAAATATGGTTCAAACACGTATGGATTGTTGTGGATACAGCAGATGACGTGCATTGCTATGGATTATATCTTCCATGGATGATATCGGATTGCATGGAAAGGTAGGATGCCTGTGTATTTAATAATTGGTTTTCGGCGTTTGATGTGAGGCTCCGCCAAGTGAGGAGGTGTGTCAGCATCACCGTTAGCGCTACGTGACACAGATTAAATGTAGCTAGCTCCGGGCTGTCACTGACGTTGACAGATCTGAACCATCGCCTCTTTATTTCAAAGATGTGTCGTGTGTATGTTACGTGGTTTGGTGACAATTAAAAGCGGCAAACTTTGACAGTATGACGAAGCCAGAGTACAGGAACATCACGGCGGAACAGTAACATCTCTCTTGAAGCCTGGCTAAACAAAGTCAGAACACCGTAACTCAACTTCAGCGTGCCGGAACAAAGGCAAAGAGCCGTAACGGCTGTTACGGCGTTCTGCTGTGGTTTCTCGTAGCGTTTTGGATGTTACGGTTGTCATAGACCTTTATTTTCTCGTTAAAACAATCATATTAACTCACAATATTTATTCACATGATAAAGGAGGTCTCAAATAACCCAAAAATGACATTAACTCATTTTTGACCAAACATTATGTTACGGCGTTTTGCCTTTGTAGGGAAGTATAGTCAAAGATATTTGACTTTTTCAATGAAAAAAAAGCACATTGATATTCTTAACATCTCTGGCCCTGCGGTGTGATTCTGTGTTTCCAGTGTGGCCCTCTGGGAAACTGAGTTTAGCAGCCCTGCTGTATATGGAGGAGAGAGTGTGTGATGTAGTTGTGTCTGTCCACCAGGTGGGGGAGCTCTGCTCTGCAGGAAGCCCAGAGACACAACAGGGACGCCGCCGTCCAACTGCTCCTGGGACACGTCTGACCTTTGACCTCTGGGGGACACGTGTGTGTGTGTGTGTGTGTGTGTGTGTGTGTGTGTGTGTGTGTGTGTGGACCAGCAGTGATTCCAAGTCAGGTGTGTGTGTGTGTGTGTGGGGGGGGGGGGGGGTGGAACAACACAATGTCATTTTGCTAAATAAAATAAAATACATCACATTCATTATTGTCTTCACATGTTCTTCAACAGATTGTTATCTATCTATAAATTGCAGGAACGTCTGTCTTGTCTGTCTGTGTGTGTTATGTGAATATCTCTCGAACAGTTAGTCCGATGGATTTCAATCTTGACAGGTGTCTTGCTATGGGCACGAGTAAGTGCGGTGCCAAGTTTGACGTTGTTTTGGTTAGAAATGCAAAAGATATCGTTAAATATATATCGGTAAAAGAAGCACGCATTGGCTTTTGCCGGTCTCTCCGCTGGTCCCTCCCCCTCTCACCCTGAGGACCAGAGACAGAGAGCTGGTCCCTCCCCCTCTCACCCTGAGGACCAGAGACAGAGAGCTGGTCCCTCCCCCTCTCACCCTGAGGACCAGAGACAGAGAGCTGGTCCCTCCCCCTCTCACCCTGAGCCAGACAGAGGGTCCCCCCCTCTCACCCTGAGGACCAGAGACAGAGAGCAGCGGAGCTTTGGCAGATATAATGTGACATACACCTCGGACCCACAAAAATGTGCAAAGTTGCACTACTTTGGACTGCCTTTGACGTTGAATAAACAACAAACGACAATTCCTGAATTTAAGGACGTTTCAGAATCCCACACATGCAAAGCACAACCAGCTACAGACAACAAGTGCAGACAGAGCGTGATGCCACTTATAGGCAGGCTATCTATCTCATAAAGCGAGACGTATCTGTAGGCTATATACAGTATGCGTGTCTGTGTTTAGCGGCGTGTTTGGGGGGGAAGGTAACCTGCACATCAGCAGACGCCGCGGCGGGGGGGACTCTTTTCCTGCTGTTAAATTGATGTGAGCTGGGAGAACATAACGTAATCTCTGAGATTATTCCTTCAGAGTTGAACCGGGCAGATACATCAGTTTTCATCAGCCTCGCCCTGGGTCGGGTTAATTAAGTCGCCAAAATACCCCCGTGATTCAAATCCCCTACTTCCCCGTTAACCGTCAACCCACTAAACCTGTATGGAGATGAACACGTCTGCTGAAATGTTAAATTCATTAACAACACGAGACAACACTGTCTGTCTGTCTATCTGTCTGTCTCTCTCTCTCTCTCTCTCTCTCTGTCTCTCTCTCTCTGTCTGTCTGTCTGTCTGTCTGTCTCTCTCTCTCTCTGTCTCTCTCTGTCTGTCTCTCTCTCTCTTTCTGTCTGTCTCTCTGTCTCTCTCTCTCTCTCTCTCTCTGTCTCTCTGTCTGTCTCTCTCTCTCTCTCTCTCTCTCTCTCTCTCTCTCTGTCTCTCTCTGTCTGTCTCTCTCTCTCTTTCTCTCTCTCTCTCTCTGTCTCTCTGTCTGTCTCTGTGTGTGTGTCTCTCTCTCTCTCTCTCTCTGTCTGTCTCTCTCTCTCTCTCTCTCTCTCTCTCTGCGCACACACACACACACACACACACACACACACACACACACACACACACACACTCGGTCTGGTTCTAGTGGCTGATGAATGCAGCTATGTGCTGTTTAGCTCTCATAACAGGCCGGTGGGTAGCACACCGCCATGAGTCCATGAGGCTAATGTCTGATTATTCCACGTTGTCACTGTGATATTTTGTGATTACATTCTGAATCTGTCAGGTTAATACAGTAGTAGGTAGGCCTACAATGTCTTCCTCTGATGTAGAAGTAGCCTACACTGTAAGTCAGTAGTAGGCTATACAGTGGAGTTGCATACTAAGTGGTGTGGGGTCCTTCTGTAAGTAATTTGGGGGTACAATTTGGTTTTGATGAATTCTACAAGCAGCAATACCACAGGCCGAGTAATTGGCCCTTCCAAAAAACAAAACACATTTTCTATGAGCTCTTAAAAGGTAAGTACTTTGCTTTTCAACCTGGACCCTATCTTCCTGTTTCTACAGTGTGACTGATGGGAACAATCTTTGACATTGGTCCAGTATTGAGCGTGAACGCTGTAACCAGCAGCCACAGACCGGGCTGTAATGTAACCCTACAGGACAAATGTTCAGGCTCAGATTATTATTCTAAGTGTCTGACAACATTATGAAAGGATCCCTACAGAGATAGACCTTTAAAACCTCTTTAAGACCTTTCTGTTTAACCAGAAACAGCTCTGAAGTCGCTAGCTCTAAACCAGACTCCATGTAAATAATCAGGACTTTTAGCGTGTATAGAGCCAGCATATTCTCACATGTAAATCAGTAAACTATGTGTTTATTTTAGGGCTGTCAGTTAAACGCATTATTAACAGTATTTGGAATAACGCCGTTAAAAAGCACGGCGTTAGGTAACGACGTTATTTTTTAAGTAACGGGGTAATCTAACTAATTACTTTTCCTGGACGTTAAATGCGGTGCGTTTCTATCCATTGATTGAATAAACTGTGTAATCCGAACGCACCCCTGGCTCACAGCTAGTGAGGAGGTGGGTTAATAACGAGGTAAGCGATTATGATTGGCTAAGGCAGAGTCTTGTTTCATGGTAGCCAATCAGAGCCAGTGTTTTTACACACATGCCAGCACACGGCACACACACACACACCCACCCACACACACACACACACACTCACACACACACACACACACACACACACACACACACACACATACACACACACACACACACACACACACACACACACACACACACACACACACACACACACACACACACACACACCTGGACAGGTACAGGACACACACACACACACACACAGGTTTATGGCACTATCTTTGTGGGGACCCGTCATTAATAGCGTGCTGGAAAGACTGTGGCTGACCCCTCCCACCCCGTCAACAACCTCTTTGAGACACTCCCCTCTGGCAGGAGGCTGAGGTCCATCAGGACCAAAACCTCACGTCACAAGGACAGTTTTTCCCCTCCGCCACTAGTCTTATTAACAAGGCCCGGAAACCACCCTGACTCTCTCCACACCCCACCTCTGGCTCCTCATGCCACTGTACTTAATCTGCTCTTTTTATCTTAACTCGTACTCTCTTATATATAAAATGTGTATATATATATATATATATATATATGTATATATATATATATATATATATATATATTTATTTATTTATTTATACTTTATTCATGTTATTTATACTTATATTGTTTGTTCTGTTTAACCTGTTTGTTTAACTTATTTTAGAGAATGTGACATGCACCTACAACACCAGAACAAATTCATTGTATGTGTAAAAAATGTACTTGGCAATAAAGCTTTTCTGATTAAGATTGACATAATGCATTCCCTAGCCCCTTACCCTGACCTTAACCATCATAACTAAATGTCTAACCTTAACCCTTACCCTCACCCTAACCATAACCTAATTCTAACCCTAATCCTAAAACCAAGTCTTAACCCTCAAACTGACCTTTAACCTTGTGGGGTCCAACATTTTGGGCCCCACAAAGCTGTCGGGACCCCACAAGTATACTGGACTCCCAGTTTTTGGACCCATTGAATGTAGTACAAGCCCACACACACACACACACACACACACACACACTCACACACACACATACACCCCCCCCCCCCTTAACTCTGATAATGTGTGTATGAAGACCCGTCAGCCTCTGTGGTTGTAGATCCGTGTAAAGGACATTGATTACTGGATAGATAGCTGATGCTGCAAAGTTTCCTCTGAAGATGAGATAAAGAAGTCATGTTTGATAAAAGTAGAAAAAGAGACGCTGCTTATGATGGTTGGCATGGTGATCTGATTGATATCATTTAACTGGAACTGAAGCTAACCACACACGCACACACACACACACACACAGACACACACACACACACACACACACAGACACATACACACACACACAGATTATTATTCTAAGTGTCTGACAACATTATGGGTTGGATCCCTACAGAGATGGACCTTTTAGTTAAAGAGTAAGATCCTTTTAGTTTAACATGAAACAGCCCCAAAATCACCATCACCAAACTCCACCAGACTCCATGTAAATAATCAGGACTTTTAGCGTGTATAGAGCCAGTATATCTCCACCAGACTCCATGTAAATAATCCGGACTTTTAGCGTCTATAGAGCCAGCATATCTCCACATGTAAATGGGTGAATTAAGGGTTTATTTCAACCAAACTAGAGTGGTGATTGTAGGAACAGTGGAAATATGAACCAAGACGGCTTTTTATAGTTTTATTTAGTTTCTGTCCACTTTGAATGAAGTGTGTTTTACGATGATAAAAGTACTGATTATTTACATGGAGTCTGGTGGGTTTGTTGATGGGGATTATCGTGGCTGTTTTTCTGGTTTAATACTGTACCAATGTCAAAGATTGGACAGAAACCTGATTGAGTTACCCTTTAAGTTATTGATTTTTGTATCCGTGTGTTTTTGTTCCAGGGTCAAAGGTCGTCCAGAGGCCTGTACTACAAATCAAGATTTGGCGTTAACGAGGTAACTTCAGGTTCAACCCAGGGTTTTCTGGACCATGAAGGTGGATCACTTGTTACCGGGTTCAATCGCCGTGGTAACTTATGCTGAACACCTAACCTGGTCGGGAGCAGGTTATGTTGGAGATTAGAGCTCAACCGTTGTAAAAGCACCGCCTACTGACCAATCAATACTCGATTGATAACGGTGTCACCGCAACTGGTGAAAATTAGGACGGTAAGATCAGTCGGAGCTCGGTGGAGAGAGAGAGAGAGAGAGAGACACAGAGAGAGAGAGACACAGAGAGAGAGAGAGAGAGAGAGAGAGAGAGAGAGAGAGACAGAGAGAGAGACTCATAAAAGTTAAACATTTAGAGACCGATAACCCCGTTAACATTCCCTGATGGGTATTTTGAAATATATAGATTTTAATGGGAGGGAATTATAGGCTATCTGCATCTTGAGCCATGTGTTGCCAAATGTGCACATCGGTTTGAATTATGTTTTTATATATTTAATTTGCTCTCACATCGCTTCCACTGCCAGGGTCGCAACTGGAATACTTGGCTAAAGCAACGTCAGTTTATGGAAAGCACAAGTGTAATTATGGTCAGATCTAGTGCCTGACTGATGGGGAAGTGATATTGATGAGCGTTGTGATTTACGCATTTACAGCATCAACAATTTTTTTGCCAGCTTTCCTCCTGTTTTAGGAAGCAGCGACTATAATGCGTTTTGCCTGTAAAACCGTGTCTGTGTTCTTAATATTTATGTAGAATTATAGTTTGCTCTCCTTATATAAAATATGTGGCTCTGGTAGATGTTTGTGATTGGTCATGCTGTGCAAACACCGCCTATTTTATGTGAACGCTGAATTGGGAAACCCTGAGTTGACTGAACTAGTTGATAACCACCGTCGTGACACAGGTTATGCAGGACCGCGGTAGTAAGGGTTAGTGAAGCCGGGTAACTGAAAGAAATCCAGGACATGTTGATCTTGATTCGTAGTACAGGCCTCAGATCTCCTGATGCATCCTGGATGTCTGCCGGAGCGACACGCTACTAACAACACAAAGATAGACTGTACATGTTCTTATTTAGGCTCCAAAAGTGGGAATACTTAAAGAAAAGCCACAAAAACTTCAAGAAAAGCGACAAAAAAAAATAAGATTAAACCCGTAAATTGCTTTCTTTTTGTTATATTTATATTTCTGGAAACCTTCACTTTTATAGAAAATTATGTTAGACGAGTATCAGCCAATCAGCACTCACCATGACATGCAGCAGCCTCAAGCAGAAGCATCTCAGGCTCCGGGCCAGTCCCCCTAAATCTAGAGCGCTCCTTTAATGAGTAATTTAGGAAGAAACAGACCATAATAAGTTCAACTTCAAGTGTATTGTCATGTGCATTTAAAAGTAAAAAGTACAGAGAGAATGCAATGAAATGTGCTTTGCCCTGGTCCTCTCTTCTCATGAAAGCTATCACACACACACACACACACACACACACACACACACACACACACACACACACATACATACATACACACACACACATACAGACACACACACACATACACACAGACCAGGGCATGAAGTTAACTTTTTTGACCACCAGCCACTGTGGCAGGTGGATTTTTAAATCCACCTGCCACAGGGACTTTTTACCAGCCACTTTTTTTGTGTCATAAAGGTGAAAAACAGGAATTGCTGTGTCTCTATGATCCTGTCCTGTCCTATTGATGGTAGCCTACAGGTGGACATTGCTCCGTCATCACGTGCTGTAGTATGGGGGCCCGCCTTGATAATCCTGCATAGGGGCCCGGTGTTGGCTCGTTACGCCACTGATATAAGAGATGAGATGACTGACAAAATCAGGAGTAGCCTACACCACCACAACAACAACAAAACACTGGTGAATGTGCACCATAACACAAGAATTTTTTTTGTATAGTTCTTAAAAATAAAAAAATAAAAGGGAAACTTGTTTTGGGGAGAATAATACTTATTACTATTAATTCATTATTCTGGGCTGAGATTTCCTAGGAACCTTACCAAAAAGGCTCAGGATGCTGCAAATGTTGGTAAAATATGAAAAAGGCTGGTGGATTTAAGACACAAAATAAGAATGTATTGAATGAATCAAATATGAACATATCTGTCATTGTCAGTGACTTGTTGATCTTGACACTGTTAGTTAATTTCCTATCCTGGCCTGGGACACACATTCATATGGTTTCATAAAGTACTTATTGGACTTTAACTTATCATTACACTTACAATAACGAGAGTAGCTGTCCTCAATTTAGGTCATCGTGTATGTCTCATCTGCGTTTTTTCCTGCATCCACCGTGTGCGTTTGTGTGTGATTGTGTGTGTGTCTGTGCGTGTGTGTGTGTGTGTGTGTGTGTGTGCGCGTCAGTCGCGGGGGAAACGGAGCAGCCCCGCCCGCTGCAGAGAGCCGACAGTATTGAAACAGCAGCAGCTTCAGTGACAGCGTACATTAATGTTAAAATTTCTACACGTTGGCAGGACGGTTTGTAATGTTTTGACGGTCTTTCGCTGTATGTTTTGTTGATAAATGTGAGATGTTCGAGTCACGCACACGTCTCATCTTCATATCAGAAACTAGGAAATTAACTTTACCCGTTCTCACTCCCGCTTGGTCAGTGGCTGCACGTGGGATGCTGGGATTGTGTGAGTAATGAAAATGCGATAGGGGGCCCCGGCTGTCAATCAATGTCTTCCAGTGATGCAGGCCCCTGATTGGACCAGGCCCGTAAGCAACGGCGTAACCTGCTTACCAATAGTTAGGTGTCTGAATCACTCAATTCTCATTGGCTACCCGCCACCGTGGCAGGTAGATTGACAG
>NC_050179.1:21516284-21543784 GCF_008315115.2 Sander lucioperca
GCAGAGTGTCACCAGTGTGTGTGTGGTGTCTGAAACTAACTCCCAACACTTCTTTTAGTTTCTGTGTTTCCAGCAGTGATAAATCTGTTAGGTCAGTCTGCAGGCATCACACAGCTTTTCCCAACTAGCGTCCGTGGCTAAGCTAACTTCTGATTGGGTGGGCCGACTGCTTGCCTTTACGTGATTTGTCAAGATCCGAGGTAAATCACGTAGTGCCCTCTGGGTAGTGTAGTTTATGTAACGTTAGGGTCAATCTCTCTAAAACTGACGCGTTCTCTGTCAGTGGTAGAGTACCGGCTACACGCCAGAAGTAGCGGTACGCAAGAAATACTGCAGGTACGCTTAAGAGTAAAATGTAGAAGTGCCGGTACTGTGTACCGGTGAGTACCGGCCCACTTCGAGCACTGGTTGTCTTCCCGTCAGCCTTGAAAAAACACCTTTTTTTCCGACGTTTTTGACGCATTTTTTTCAGAGTCTGTTTTTTACTTTTTCCAACGTTTTAAATTTTAAAAATTTTCTTCTGCATATTTTCACCACTTATTTCTACGTCCCAATTTTTCTGACATAAAACAAAAATTAAAAGCGGGTCAATGTGACCCGAAGTCACCACGTGGCTTCAGAAAGTGGGCGTGTATGTTCTCAACTCAAGTTTTTAACATCTATGAGACGTACTACATACAAAAATGTCGAAAAAGACGTCCAAAACGTTGAAAATAAAAGTTTACATTTTGACACAGAAAAACAGGAAGTTGCACGGTCGACTTAGATCTTTATTATAAAACTCACACAGACAATCCTATCAAAATATTACAGTAAACTAAAAACTAAATGTGTGTTTGGGAGTTACATTTCTAGCAGTTCATCTTTCCTTCTCGTGTCTTCGTCTAAAGCCTGGTTCCCACGGCAGGATAATTAGGCCGATTTTAGCCCCGATTCCCCCCTTCCGACAATCTTAAGGATGCTCCGATTATGGTACGGCACGGCGCACCAGAAAGTCCGGTGGACATCGGAGATAAGTAGAGCAAGTATAGTCCATGCTGGCGTTGTCTCCACTTCTTTGACCATCGCCTTTTCTTTTGATAACGTTTTTTTTTGGTTAAAAACAAACTACAAACTATCGCCACTGCGTCCTCTTCGTCCGCCATGATTGTTTACTCTGAAGTCACGTTTGATCTCGAGGGATTTTGCGAGATTTCCCGTCTGACCTGGGAATGCTCGGGAGTCAGATCGGTTCGTGTGTGATGTGTACGACCAAAACTGTTAGACCGTGATTTTTTATCGCCGTGTGTGGAGTCTTTCAGGATTGGAAAATCGGCCGACAATTTTAAACTCGTCCCGTGTGAACCAGGCTTACGTCATTTGTTTCCTCGTGGCTGGTTGTGGTTCTGAAGATATCATTCCTCCACTTCTCTTCATGCTGTCTTGTTGTCGTCTCAGGCGGTGAGTCAGTTATACTATACCTATCCATTCTTCCTCATAAGGAGATCCACCTTACCCCATTTATTATATATAACTAGGGCTGTCAAACAATTAATTTTTTAATCGCTGAATTTCTATAGTTAATCGCGATTAATCGCATATTTTATCACATGATTAAAATTCTATTATTTTGCATTTCAACAGTTTTTCCATATGTCCATATTAACAATGGAAAGCCATTCTTACCAGATGATCTTGATTGGGAATCAAATGAATGCAAATAAAGTTACTTTATGAACTTGATTTTAAGATTTGTAATTATTTATTTACTGTAAACAAAAGAAAAATGTGTGAATCTGTCACATCTGTCTTTTTTTTCTTACCTTGTATCAGCATTATCATTGTTACTATCAGATATATATACTGTCATTACTTATAATTATTACTATTGTTTGTGTGTTGAGTTATATCTCTGTCTTTATTTCCTTTCCTGAGCCATGCAGGGTTGGGTTTGGGGGGTTAAAAACTTTTTAAATGACATGGTCTTTTGTTACAGCCTTGTGTTATCACTTCTTTTATAAAAATGTCAATAAAGAAATTGTAAAACGCTGACAGTCCTATATATTACACATAATTACATGTTCTCAAATGATCTTAATCATCCCAAACATTTGACAAACGTTTCTTGTTTAAGGACCAACATTTGTAAGTTATTCCAAGATCTCTTTACATTCCCCTTTCTGAATTCTCTCTGGTCTTTGTATGGTTCATCACAGCAGCCTCTGACATCCGTGTGCAGGACGTAGGACTGTAATCCCGTCCATGTCCAGCTCCACTGAGTGAACGCTGAAGTCTCCCAGACCCTGAAACAAGGATTACATTACATTACATTACATTACATTACAATAAGGTTGATTTCAAAATGTGCAGTCAGCCATGCAGCGCAAAGACTGTTGATATCTGAACCCAACTTGCAAACAAATACATACAAATTATTATTATTTATTTAAGTCTCGGTGAGACTTAGTTTGAAAGATGAAATGAAATTTACGGGGACTTGAGCCCTCCTAAAAAGGTTCTAAAATCTCCACTGCTCTCTCCCTCCTTTCCTGTCTTCATCTGCCGATCAAATAGAGGCCAACCTATACCTGCCGCTAATGATTATACATAACGCCAGAATTAACCAGAAGGCTTCAGTTCATCGGTAATCTCCTGGCCTCCATGTTTAAAATGCCTAAATTCACAGTTTCACCATCTTAAATTACGTTACGTGCGCCTCCTTTGGCCCCTGATTGGTTCTGACCAGAGCTGTATAGTAACGAAGTAGAACTACTACTTTTTGGGTTTATTTCAGAACCTTCCTTCATATATCCAGCCAGCTTGTGACAGCCTGTAACGCTCCGTCTTAATACCAAGTCAAAAGTTGAACTCCAAAAATATATTCAAAATTTGACTGCTTTCTTTAATAACTACATAACACAATATTTGTACTTTTAATTTTAGTACTTGAGTAGTACATTTTAAAATAAACTACTTGCAATACTTAAGTAGAAAAAATGCTGAATACTTGAGTACTTCCACTTAAAAGAGCACTTCTACTTCTACTCAAGTCGGGTCTCTAGTACTTTATACACCTCTGGTTCTTACCGGTGACTCCTTGGGCCCTGATTGGTTCTTACCGGTGACTCCTTGGGCCCTGATTGGTTCTTACCGGTGACTCCTTGGGCCCTGATTGGTTCTTACCGGTGACTCTTTGGGCCCTGATTGGTTCTTACCGGTGACTCTTTGGCCCGATTGGCTCTTACCGGTGACTCTTTGGGCCCTGATTGGCTCTTACCGGTGCCTCTTTGGCCCCTGATTGGTTCTGACCGGTGCCTCTTTGGCCCCTGATTGGTTCTTACCGGTGTGTTGTTGAGGACGTGCAGCACGGCGAGCCGCTGGCGAGGCTCCCGGGTCAGCAGGTAGAGGAAGCCCCCCCCTCCGGCCCCGGCCAGACTCTGACCCAGCACCAGCGGCCGCAGAGCCTCCATCATGGCCCTCACGGCGGCCGGCTCGCAGCCAGGCGCCATCAGCTTCTTCTGCCGCCACGAGCGCTCCAGACACACGCCCAGCGCCGACAGACAGCCTGGGGACGCACACACTTCATCTCACCGGCAATTTACACTGGATGTGGTACGTCTGCATATCAGCTCCAGCGGTCCCAGCCCTCCGGAGCAGATACCAGAGCTTGTATTTTTGCCGGACGCCGGAGAGCTCCGCAGCAATTCAGCACACGGCAGGTAGTGCAGGACAGGAAGTCGAGCACAGAAACAAAATAAAAATCTGGTTAATTTTCCTAAATAAAATCCTGCGTGCTCACGGCAGATCATATTTCCCTGCACTACACCTTGAAAACACAGCTCAGAGTAGTTTCCCCTCTACTCCTCTGGATGGAAACTAACTGCTGTTGGTTTCGTGGTTCTATTCTACGTGAATTCGTGAGATCTCGTGGGTCCTCGTGACTACAGCTGTCAGTCATGGCCGCAGCCGTGCCGCAACAAATCCAGACCTGGTGGGTGTTGACGGACGGCGGAGCACGCAGCCGTTCTGCAGACGTTCTGCATCCAGTGGAAATTGCCGGTCAACGTTGTAAAACTGCACATTTGGGATGAAACTGCAGTACAAGGCTGCGTTCAGAAAGGCTGCGTCGGTCTTTCCGATTACCGTATTTTCCGGACTATAAGTCACACTTTTTTTCATAGTTTGGCTGGTCCACGACTTATAGTCAGGTGCGACTTATATATCAAAATATATATAATTTAACATGTTTTTAAATGTTATTTCATACTGAAAACATCACCGTCTAAAGCCACCAGAGGGCGCTCTAGGCTTGTGACAACTATATGCTGCTCCTAAAGACAACTGAGAAAGAAAAGAAAATCCAATTCTACAGATTACAGACTGCAGGTAGTAAAATATGCAGCCGAAAACGGTAATCGAGCAGCAGAAAGAAAGTTTGGAGTGAGAGAGAAACTTGTGAGGGACTGGCGAAAAGGTGACTCTTACTGCAATGAAGGAAACAAAGAAAGCTAATCGGCTAATCGGCTAATCGCGGGCTGAAAGCAAGATGGCCAGAGCTGGAGGAACGAGTCCACAGATGGGTGCTTGTCAACGCTGCAGTTACGTCTCCACGCCCTGGTAGTTGTTCTGCACTGTAAAATATTTCCAGGATTTCACAAGATATAGCTGTAATATTTCACAATAAATTATATTATTACCACTTCACAGGCTTTAACTGTGATACTTGACAATATAATACCGTGTGTGCTGTTGTGTAGTTGAATAACTTGCCTCTTCAGATTAAATGTCTGTTCTTGGTCTTGGATTTTGTGAAATCAATTTCTAAATAAATGCGACTTACACTCCGGAGCGACTTATAGTTCGGATATACGGTACTTTGAATGCGGCTAGTAGAAAACACAGCGGGCCTGCTGCGAGGAAGTTGCAACTGACTTTTTGTGGCACTTTAGGCCTTTATGTGATAGGGACAGCTTACTGTGGATTTCCACAGGATGCAGAACGTCTGCTGACCGGCTCCGCTGCAGAACGGCTGCGTGCTCCGCCGTCCATCAACACCCACCAGGTCCAGATTTGTTGCGTAACGGCTGCGGCCAGCCGACCACGAGATCTCACGAATTCACGTATGTTTGCGCGATATAACAGGATGTAGTTTCTATAAACAGAACCACAAAACCAACAGCAGTTAGTTTCCATCCAGAGGAGTAGAGGGGAAACTACTCTGAGCTGTGTTTTCAAGGTGTAGTGCAGGAAATATGATCCGCCGTGAGCACGCTGGATTTTACTTTGAAAAGTTACCGGATATTTTATTTTGTTTCTGTGCTCGACTTCCTGTCCCCACTATCTGAATTGTGCTGAATTGCTGCGGAGCTCTCCGTCGTCCGGTAAAAATAGACACACTAGACAGCTAGTTTAAAGCTAGAGACGCATTAGATTAGCATGAAAACAGATCCCATATGTTATTAACTCCTAGGGTCATTTTGCGGCGGAATTGTCCTTTAAAGTATTCTAACATCAGGTCCCTCAAACGAAGATGGATTTTAAGGAGATTGTGGTTATGTTAGCTGAGGTTGGGCTCTCACCGTGGGAACAGGCCCAGGCACATTCCTCTGAGTTGGCCACCAGCTGCTGGGCGTTGTGGACCATGGCGGGCAGGCGGCTGTACCAGCTACGGACCACATCCTGCACACACAACCATTACGTCATCATTTCATTTCTCCAGCTGGGAGCTGCTGCTCCGTGTCCGTTGGTGCAGTGGATTGTGGGAGAATTATGTCCATCAGAAGCACACTTAAAGCGTGATTTCTGGTTCTGTGGAGGATCTACGTAGAGCTTTCTCCGCAGCCGACGGAAGGGACCGGAAGGTTATACCTGTACATTGGTGTGTGTACGTCAAGCCTGACAGTACAGGCAGACAGACAGACAGACAGACAGACAGACAGAGAGACAGACAGAAAGACAGAGAGACAGACAGACAGAGAGACAGACAGAAAGACAGACAGACAGACAGACAGACAGACAGACAGACAGAAAGACAGAGAGACAGACAGAAAGACAGACAGACAGACAGACATACAGAGAGACAGACAGACAGACAGACAGACAGAGAGAGAGAGAGAGAGAGACAGACAGACAGACAGACAGACAGACAGACAGAGAGAGAGACAGACATACAGAGAGAGAGAGAGAGAGACAGACAGACAGAGAGAGAGAGAGACAGACAGACAGACAGAGCGAGAGACGAAGGGGTAGACAGATGGAGGGACAGACAGACAGACACAAACAGACAGACAGACAGGCAGGCAGACAGACACAAACAGACAGACAGTCAGACAGACAGGCAGACAGACCTGCAGCAGATTGCGGGCCAGGCGAGTCTTGCCCGTGTAAACCAGCAGGAGGTGCTCCTCTAGAGAAAGCAGGAAGTGGTCCGGAGGGCTGAGACGTTCCACTTCCACCTGCAGCGGCAGACACGCTCTGGAGCGAGCCACCTTGACTCCGCCCACCAGCCCCCCCACCTGGTCCTGCCAGCCCCCACCTGCAGGAGGAGAAGGAGACAGCTCAGAGTCAGACGGGGAGGTCTCCTCCGCAGAGGGAACGGGACAGCAGAGACAAGGGAACACAGACCTGTGGTGAGGATCTGCTCCAGGTACAGGACGCCATGGATCAGGGCGTCCGTGTCGTAGGTTCGACCCGTACACCTGTAGACCGCAGCCAACAGCGCCCCTGCCAGGATGCTGCTGGTACCTGCAGGACAACAACGACAAATGAGGCCACTTTGAATGAAGTGTGTTTTACGATGCTAAAAGTTCTGATTATTTACATGGAGTCTGGTGGGTTTGGTGATGGTGATTTCGGGGCTGTTTCATGTTAAACTAAAAGGATCTTACTCTTTAACTAAAAGCTCTATCTCTGTAGGGATCCTTTCATAATGTTGTCAGACACTTAGAATAATAATCTGAGTCTGTCAGCAGCAACAACAGAACTTTTAGTGGACGCTGACTGAAGGTGCACAGTTGCCCAATAATTGTAGCTTGTTTCACTGCTGTTATATTTATTAAATAAAAATACCATTAGTTGTCAAAAAAGCAGCAAAAACATCAGGAAAAGTAATAAAGGTCAGTTGTTGTGGTGCAGGTTGGTTTCTCACCGAGTCCAGACCCGGTAGGCAGCAGCGACCAGCTGTGGAGCTCCACACCTCCCCCCCACCGCTGCATCAGCTGATCACCCAGAGCATGCTGGGAGGAGAGAGACACCAGACCACTGCACACACACACCGCCTTCAGCAGGGCTCCTGTAACACAGACATACACACACACACACACACACACACACACAGAGACAGATAGAGAGAGAGAGACACACACACACACACACACACACACACACACACACACACACAGAGACACAAACACACACACACACACACACACAGACACAAACACACACACACAGAGACACAAACACACACACAGACACAAACACACACACACACACAGAGACACAAACACACACACACACACACACACACACACGCACACACACACAAACACACACACACACACACACACACACACAGAGACACAAACACACACACACACACACACACACACACACACACACACACACACACACATACACACAGAGACAGATAGAGAGACACACACACACACACACACACACGCACACACACATACATACACACACAGAGACAGATAGAGAGAGAGACACACACACACACAGAGATAACTATATAGAAAGCCTCCATTAACCTGCCTACCTCTTTAATCTCAGTACCTGGTGCGTGCGGCTGACAGTAGTCCTTCAGGTCGTCCAGGCTGTCGCACACCGTCTCCGTGGAAACCCCGCTGTCCCGCCCGCCAGCGTAGCTGACCAGCAGGAGGCGGGGCTCTCTGATGCGACGGGCTCGGGCTCCAATAGGACGCTTCCCATCGACCTTCACCGCGACGTTGGTCACAGAGCCGCCGTGCTCGAAGGCGATGGGCGGCGTGTCGCTCCAGCCCCCTGAAACCCAAAACGCTTCCTGAGTCTACGGCAGCTCGCCAACATGCAGCCTAGGGTCTTCTTGTGAATGTACTGTAATGGCAAAATTACATTTAAGCAGGATTCTTTCATTTTTCACTTATTTCTTAATGTGTTTCTCTCACAAATGTGTAAAGGCAGTCTATCTCATTCCCACATGAAGATTTTGATTTTCTCCACAATATGTGGAGCCAGGAAGTCTGGAGACGAATGCGTACAGACCTTTGTTTGAACTGATAAAGGTACAAGGTCACGGTAAACTATCTTTACAGTATAAAATAAATAAATAAAGAGCATGTCTATAGAACAGGACATGTTGTACTGGTTGTATATACACGACTACAGTATAAAAACAATGCAATGCACATCTGTTGGCTTAAAGCCAAAGTATTTCCAAGCTACCGAGGAGGAGACATTACCCTACAGTCACGTTAGCTACAAGAGACAGCTACCATTCATTTTCAATGGGAGTGGCTGTTTGGCCACGAGCGACAGCCAATCAGAGTGAAGGCAGCGTGAGGGCAGCGTGAGACAGCCAATCAGAGTGAAGGCAGCGTGAGACAGCCAATCAGAGTGAAGGCAGCGTGAGGGCAGCGTGAGACAGCCAATCAGAGTGAAGGCAGCGTGAGACAGCCAATCAGAGTGAAGGCAGCGTGAGGGTAGCGTGAGACAGCCAATCAGAGTGAAGGCAGCGTGAGACAGCCAATCAGAGTGAAGGCAGCGTGACGTATGTCTGTGGCTCAAGTCGAAGAAAATAATTCAAGATGGTGGACAGCGCTTCAGGACATCGTATTTATGTATGTATCTGATATGTTTGGCATTTAATCTCATATATTGTGTTACTTTTATCGAGAAATAAATACTTTTAAATCCAAAAACAGCGTTCGTGTGACTTAACAATACCTCTGAAGTAACTTTTGAGACGTGGTTTAAGGTAGCACCGGATAATTTCTGTTTACTGTTGCCAAGCAACCAGGGTTAGGCTAGGCACGCCCAGGAGCACCCACAAGCCAGTGCATGTCGCTGTCTTTAAGCTAATGTGACTGTAGGGTTACTTTGGCCTCTAAAGTTTCTTTTCAATCTGTTATTTCGTCGTCTCCCAGAGCAACACTCATTTTCTTACTTTTGTGTTCTTTTTGCTCCACTCTTCGCTCTCTCTTTAGCTCCTTTCTTTTCTTTCGCTTCGTTTTATGGCTCTGCGGAGGCTCCACGGTGTGAGCGTGTGGGTGTGTGTGGTAGAGCGAAGTAAAGGTGAGAGAGTGACAGCGATTTGAGTAGTGACCGTAGAGTGTTAGTGAGAGAAACTAAGTGTCTCCTCTGTTCTTTCTGACCACGGTGAGATCTGGAGCAGGAGAAGTTAACCCTCTCCTTGATCTCATGTTGTTATGGAGAAGGAGAACCAGGAAATGAGTCGGTGGGGAAATATAACGCTACCAAATGATGTGTATTTTTCGAGAAGTGCATCAAAGAGTATAGACGTAACAAGAGGAGAAACTCAATGGAACTGCAGCTCCGCCATCTTGGACTGAATGTAACCCAACGTTGTGTTGAGTTTCTCCTCTTGTTGCTTCTATACTCTTTGGGTACATGTCAGGCGGGACGCAACGCAAACAAAATATCGCGTAATTATCGCAAGACTTTCGGTATAATATTGCGCAACGTGATATCGTGATAACGATACTGAGTCGATATATTGTGCACCCCTAGTAACAACTAAATAAATGTTGTTGAGTTGGTATGCCAACCAGCTTCAAACTTTAGCAGTTCTTTTGCAGAAAAATGACCATATTTGCTTCTCTGGCGAGATACTACACCCCTCCTGACTTATGGGATGTCCTGCACAGGAGAAACCTCTCTCAGGTGGTGTCCAAGAGGCCTGGACACACAGGGAGGAGTTAGAAAGGACAGACAATTTGGGGAGGCTGTCCCGACTCCCCCACCACCAGGCTACAGGGTCTGGTCCTGAACGATAGACCAGCAGAGCCAGTGTAATATGTTTACCAGCGATCACGTGCAATCAGTGAATGGTTAATATGCTTTTACGTCCGTTTCGGTGAGCCCAGAGGGAAAATATGCCATTTTAAAAGTAGCCTACATTTACGATAGTGTGATATTTTTACGTCTGTTTCGGAGCGTGTCCAAAAAGCCGTCTATCAGCTGTGATTGTGGAGTGCACGTCGCAGAATAGCGTGGACACGCACTTCACACCGCGAGCGTGCACGTGCGCCACTCGGCAGAAAAGGGAGAACGAAAAAAGAGTCTGCTGCTGTCCGGAGCGACAGAGGGAAAATATTTCAGTCAGAAACGAAATGAGGAACCGAAATTTGCGTTCTAATCCGGTCCGAATACTACCGTTTGCGTAGGAACCGGATCCATAGTGGAACCGGGTTTCGGTACCCAACCCTAGTTATAGGCCACCAGACTCCATGTAAATAAACAGTCATTTTAAAGTGCCCATATTATGAAAAAAACACTTTTTCTGGGATTTGGGGTGTTATGTTGTGTCTCTGGTGCTTCCAAACACATACAAACTTTGAAAAAAATCCATCCATGGTGTTTAGAGTGAGATACGGTTTCTGAATGTGTCCTGCCTTCAGTCTCCTGGTGAGCTGTTCAAAATCGGCACGGCTTGTGACGTCACAAGCCTGAAACAAGCAGGCTAACCGCAACCATTAGCTTGTAGCGTTAGCTAACGCTAATGCTAACGCTAGCATGCTAACTCGTTCTCAATAGCAAAGCACTGCTACAACACACACAAGTTCACCATAATCTACAAAAGAACTACTTCCATGTGCGCCCTCATTTAGAAGTCTCCCAGCTAATCCTGCCTTGTAACTGACCCAAGTTGTAGAAACAGCCTTTCTTTTACTGTCTATGGAGCTAGCTAGCTGACATGATCTACATCTGAGCTACTGGGCATGTGCAGTGCAATCAAAGATAGTACAGAAGAAGAAGAAGAAAAGAGGTCTCACTCTGTAGCTAAAACAGAGACCAGCTGAAAAGAGGATCTGCAGCAGTGAGAGAGAGCGGTGCAGTACAACAACAATATGGTGTTTTTAGAAAATTAAACCATGTAAACCTATTCTGGTACAACCTTAAAATACAATTATGAACCTGAAAATGAGCATAATATGGCTGCTTTAACATCCTTAAAGCGCTCATATTCTGCTCATTTTCAGGTTCATAATTGTATTTAGAGGTTATATCAGAATAGGTTTACATGGTTTAATTTTCAAAAAACACCATATTTTAGTTGTACTGCACATTGCTGCAGCTCCTCTTTTCACCCTGTGTTCAGGTCTCTGTTTTAGCTACAGAGTGAGACCTCTCACTGCTGTAACATCTTTGTTGGCAGTCGCACATGCTCAGTAGCTAGGTAAGATCACATGCTCAGTAGCTAGGTAAGATCACATGATCAGTAGCTAGGTAAGATCACATGCTCAGTAGCTAGGTAAGATCACATGATCAGTAGCTAGGTAAGGACTACATGAGCTAGCTAGCTGTTTCTCCAACTTCAGTAGTACAAGGCAGGATTAGCTGGGAGACTTCTTCTAAACGAGGGCGTACTTCCAACTTTGCGTGGAATACCTGCAGAACAGGGACATGGAAGTAGTTCTTTTGGAGATTATGGTGAACTAGTGTGTGTTGTAGCAGATTTTTGCCATTGAGAACAAGCTAGCATGCTAACGGTTAGCCCCCTAGCCCCCTCGTCTCAGCTAGCTCACCCGGAGACTGAAGGCAGGACACATTCAGAAACCGTATCTCACTCAGAACACCATGGATGGATTTATCAGAGTTTGTATGAAGCACCAGAGGCACAAAATAGCTCCCCAAATCCCAGAAAAAGAGATTTTTTTCATAATATGGGCACTTTAAAGTTGCAAAAGTATTTGGATGTCGTGGACATTCAGTTCAGACTCACCTGCCAGGTCCAGTCTGGCTGGACACTCCACTTCCTGCCACTCCTCGAGGGGCGGGACCTCCCCCTGGCCAATGGAGATGAACCGCTGCGATGACATCACGGCTTGTCGTAGGAGCACCTGTCCGGCGCCCTCGTAGTGACGCGCCGCACGAACCAGCAGGTCCGGCCTGCAGGGGGAGGGAGGGGGGAGTTATTTAGTCTCTAAAATGTGGATCAGTGCTGTCCAAAGTCCGAGATAAACGTCCTCAAATGTCTTGTTTGGTCCACAACTCAAAAATATTCAGTTTCCTGTCCCAGAGGAGAGAAGACACTACAACAATATTCATATTTAACAAGCTGACGTCACACTAGTTTACCTGATTTATCATCAAAATAATGACTCCAACTGAAGTAGTTGGAGATTAATTTAATGAGACTTACAGAAAACAGACACACACACACTCACACACACACACACACACACACACACACACACAAACACACACACACACACACACACACAGACAAACACTCACACACACACACTCACACACACACACACACACACACACACACACACACACACTCACACACACACACACACACACACACACACACACACACACACACACTCACACAGCATCCCCGCAGCGCGCGCGCACAGACACACACACACACACACACACACACACACACACACACACACACACACACACACACTCACCCCCCCAGAGAGCGACGCTCACCTGCTCAGCCAATGATCTCTCTGTGCGGCCAGCGCTCTGACTCCGCCCCTCAGGTTTCCCTCCTCCAACAGGGAGTAGGCTGACCTCCAGGCTTCGTTGGCAGCCGGCCCGCTCCTCAGGCCTCCCCTCCCGCCCGCCATGCACACCAACACGTCAGCGATGCAGGAGAGGCAGCGAGCGGCCACGCCCAGCTCCGCCCCCGACTCCGCCCCCGGCGTACTGCTTCCTGCTGCAACTGGAAACAACAAGAGAATACGTACATCAAACAGTCTTCTCCACACGGTCAAAGATCTCTCTGCTGAGTCCTCACTTTGGCCTTCATAATAGCTCCGTTTTTCATGTCGGCAGCTTATAAAAACTTAAAGGTCCAGTGTGTAACGTGTTTAGTTGTTCATTATCTAAATCTGTGTTGCCCGTTCACTAACTTGTCCTTTTTCATTTTGATGCTACCAAGCCATCACCTCCCGTTAGCATCCCATTGACTGCCATTCATTTTGACGTCACTTTGACAGAGAATAACTTTACATCTGAAGAGTTTAAAGACTCTATTTGTCCGTTGTTTATTTCTAAAGAAACACGACAATGTATAAAAGGCTCCATTACCTTGTAGCTCACGTTATGGCTCCGTAGCAGACGTTTTTATAAAAATAGGCTAACGATTGGGTCATAACCACGAGACTTACTGTCTCATAGTAGAGGAATTACCGTATAGTACAGGAGAAGCTCTCAGGCAGTTTGGACTTCCATTAGCTGTTTAAGTTTAATTACTAATGTTAACTATCATTTTAGTGATCAATAATTAGCCTGTGTCTATGTTATCTCCTTACATATACCTACGCTCTCCGTCTCTGCTAGATTGGGAATGATTGAGATTTCTCTTGGCACAGCTACCAGAACTTCCAACTTTCAGACAGGTTGCTCACGTCACATCCACGTCTTCAAGCTCAGTTGGAGGCTGCTCAGTAACGTTCAGCCATCACCGGGAAAGAGCTTCTAACATCCTTCACTGGTCTCCGTCCATTTCTTTCTATCTATGTGGCTGTGGTGTAGTGACTCACTGGTGTCGAGCGTGTGCAGCAGCGCCCCCTGCTGTTCCCCCATCACGGCCGCCCTGAAGCAAGGCAGCAGGCAGACGTCGGTGCGACTCGTCAGAGCGTCCGTGGCTCTCCTCCTCCCCGCCAGAAACAGTAACTCCTCCCTCCACTGGAGCTCCGCCTCCTGGCAGGTGAGTGACATCACTTCCTTCAGAGAGAGCCGCCACGCCTCCCTCCACCGTCGCAGACAGCCCGCACCGCCCAGCAGCCAGCCCACGCCGCCCTGCAGACCCACAGCGCCTCCTCGCGGGTGGAGGACCGGGAAGATACGGGCAGTCAGCAGGGAGCGCTGCTCTCCTCGCGCCCACAACTCCTCCGGCCTGAGAGAGGGGAGAGGAGGGAGGAGAGGAGAGGGAACAAGAGAGGAGAGAGAACAAGAGAGGAGGGAGGAGAGAGGAGAGGGAACAAGAGAGGAGAGAGGAGAGAGGAGGGAGGAGAGAGAACAAGAGAGGAGAGGGAACAAGAGAGGAGAGAGGAGAGGGAACAAGAGAGGAGAGAGGAGAGAGGAGGGAGGAGAGAGAACAAGAGAGGAGAGGGAACAAGAGAGGAGATAGAACAAGAGAGGAGAGAGGAGAGGGAACAAGAGAGGAGAGAGGCAACAAGAGAGGAGAGGGAACGAGAGAGGAGAGAGGAGAGAGGAGAGAGGAGAGGAGAGAGGAGAGGGAACAAGAGAGGAGAGAGGAGAGGGAACAAGAGAGGAGAGAGGAGAGAGGAGAGAGGAGAGGAGAGAGGGAACGAGAGAGGAGAGAATGAGTTTTCTGTTTTGGCAACATGTTCTTTTCTGTTCATGCCAATAAAGCAAATTAAAGTGAGATGAGAGAAAGAGAGGAAAGGAGGCGAGACAAGGAGAAGATGAGAGAGGGGAGGAGACAGGAAGTAGAGGGGAGGAGACAGGAAGTAAGTGAGTAGTCTTACTGGATTCCTGTTCTGCTGAAGAAGAGACTCCATCTCTGGTTCAGGAAGGAGGAGCTGACGTCATCAGAGGAGACCTGAGGAGGAAGAATCACATCACATCTATATATACACATATATATATATATATATATATATATATACAGTGAGGAAAATAAGTATTTGAACACCCTGCTATTTTGCAAGTTCTCCCACTTCATCATCATGGAGGGTCTGAAATTGTCATCGTAGGTGCATGTCCACTGTGAGAGACATAATCTTAAAAAAAAAATCCAGAAATCACAATATATGATTTTTTAACTATTTATTTGTATGATACAGCTGCAAATAAGTATTTGAACACCTGTCTATCAGCTAGAATTCTGACCCTCAAAGACCTGTTAGTCTGCCTTTTAAATGTCCACCTCCACTCCATTTATTATCCTAAATTAGATGCACCTGTTTGAGGTCGTTAGCTGCATAAAGACACCTGTCCACCCCATACAATCAGTAAGAATCCAACTACTAACATGGCCAAGACCAAAGAGCTGTCCAAAGACACTAGAGACAAAATTGTACAACTCCACAAGGCTGGAAAGGGCTACGGGGAAATTGCCAAGCAGCTTGGTGAAAAAAGGTCCACTGTTGGAGCAATCATTAGAAAATGGAAGAAGCTAAACATGACTGTCAATCTCCCTCGGACTGGGGCTCCATGCAAGATCTCACCTCGTGGGGTCTCAATGATCCTAAGAAAGGTGAGAAATCAGCCCAGAACTACACGGGAGGAGCTGGTCAATGACCTGAAAAGAGCTGGGACCACCGTTTCCAAGGTTACTGTTGGTAATACACTAAGACGTCATGGTTTGAAATCATGCACGGCACGGAAGGTTCCCCTGCTTAAACCAGCACATGTCAAGGCCCGTCTTAAGTTTGCCAATGACCATTTGGATGATCCAGAGGAGTCATGGGAGAAAGTCATGTGGTCAGATGAGACCAAAATAGAACTTTTTGGTCATAATTCCACTAACCGTGTTTGGAGGAAGAAGAATGATGAGTACCATCCCAAGAACACCATCCCTACTGTGAAGCATGGGGGTGGTAGCATCATGCTTTGGGGGTGTTTTTCTGCACATGGGACAGGGCGACTGCACTGTATTAGGAGAGGATGACCGGGGCCATGTATTGCGAGATTTTGGGGGAACAACCTCCTTCCCTCTGTTAGAGCATTGAAGATGGGTCGAGGCTGGGTCTTCCAACATGACAATGACCCGAAGCACACAGCCAGGATAACCAAGGAGTGGCTCTGTAAGAAGCATATCAAGGTTCTGGCGTGGCCTAGCCAGTCTCCAGACCTGAACCCAATAGAGAATCTTTGGAGGGAGCTCAAACTCCGTGTTTCTCAGCGACAGCCCAGAAACCTGACTGATCTAGAGAAGATCTGTGTGGAGGAGTGGGCCAAAATCCCTCCTGCAGTGTGTTAACCTGGTGAAAAACTACAGGAAACGTTTGACCTCTGTAATTGCAAACAAAGGCTACTGTACCAAATATTAACATTGATTTTCTCAGGTGTTCAAATACTTATTTGCAGCTGTATCATACAAATAAATAGTTAAAAAATCATACATTGTGATTTCTGGATTTTATTTTTTAGATTATGTCTCTCACAGTGGACATGCACCTACGGTGACAATTTCAGACCCCTCCATGATTTCTAAGTGGGAGAACTTGCAAAATAGCAGGGTGTTCAAATACTTATTTTCCTCACTGTATATATATACACACACACACACACACACACACACACACACACACACACACACACACAGAGACAGACACACACAGACGCACGCACGCACGCGCACACACACACTCTCTCTCTCTCTCTCTGTCTCTCTCTCTCTCTACCTCCAGGGGGTCGAGTGCTCCTGTCACCGTGAAGACGTTCAGTTTCAGTTCCCCCAGCTCGATCCGATGTCCCTGGATGATGATGTCATTGGCCAGCTGCAGTGTCCTGACACACTGTGATGTCATCGGCCCGAGACCGGACAGTAAACAACCTGACGGGACGTCCAGAGGACCCTGGAGGTAAAAGGTCAAAGGTAGGGCTGGGTATCACTAAAACATGTTCGTAACACTGACACCGACAGAGACAGAGCGCATGGCGTCATAGTCTGGAAGCCACGCCCCTATCGGAGGAGAAACCATCTCTCGGCTCCACGTTGACTTGGATGTGACCTTTGGAGGGGGCCTACCCGACAGCAGAGACTACCTCATGGACCTTCTTCACAGCAGACATGTTGACTCGTCATAGTAGTGTGGTGTCTGAAGGTTTACAACTTTGACTTAAGGTTTGTTATATAAGGGATTCCTATGAACTTTACCCTACTGTCGCTGCAACATCTGGAAACTGTTAACATTAGGGCCCTGACACACCAACCAGACGGGCCGACCGTGGGCAGTAAAGTCAGTCGGACTGATCAGTCGGGTCCCCGAGGTTCAAAAAGTTCCTCAGAACACACTGAGGCGACGCCGACTTGAGCGTACGCTCTGCGCGTGCGTGAAACATAATACGTCTCCATAGCAGCAGGCGGGGCTGCTCTGTATTGTTTCTGTCGGTACACGATCCGTTCTGCACATGCACAAGATAATACTGTTTTACCGAGGATACGACCTGCACGATCTGTTCCACGCTAGCCTATGGCTAGCCTCCACCGGGAAGCTAACGTTAGTTTAGCTAACAGCTAATTCGGCTAACCGCTAGCTGACAGCTAGATTCAGTCTAAAATAACGTTAACTCAAACGTAATGGGAAAAGCAGCTACAGCTAAATTAAGACTTCACAGTAATAACAATAAAGACAAGTATTGAGTGATTGTATTTTAAATGAGCACAAGTAAAGTAGAACTGACGTAACAGCTGTTATATATGTTAGGTGTTTGTTATACATGTCAACGTTTATTTTCAAGTTTTATTTTGAGGGTCTTTTAAAGTTATTACATGCTGTCTCAGCTAGCAGTTAGCCGAATTAGCTGTTAGCTAAACTAACGTTAGCTTGGCTGTCGACCGGAAGCGTGGAACAGATTGTGCAGTGTCGTAAATCCTCGTACAACCGCGCATGCGCGAACATTTTGCGCATGTGCAGAACGGATCGTGTACCGACAGTTTGATTATTTCCCAGAAAATGAAAACCGGCAGCTGATTGGACGAACGCGTCACGTGGGTCTGGTTTCTCCAGAAATTCAGAGCCAGACTGTCATGGCGGCTCGTTCAGAATACGATCTCATATTGGACTAAAATAGTTCACCGAAACGTGTTTCTGAAAACATTTGAAGAGAGAAATAGGCCGTGCAGCTGCTGAATCTGTCTTCATTTCAGATCAACAAAGATCTTCATCAGATTTTGAGAGGCTCATCCGCTCCCCATTTCTGGGTGAGTCCCGACTGTCCTGTCTCTGACTGCCCTGTCTCTGACTGTCCCGTCTCTGACTGCCCTGTCTCTGACTGTCCCGTCTCTGACTGCCCTGTCTCTGACTGTCCTGTCTCTGACTGCCCTGTCTCTGACTGCCCTGTCTCTGACTGCCCTGTCTCTGACTGCCCTGTCTCTGACTGTCCTGTCTCCGATTGAACATGTCAGGTCGGCCCAAATGAAGGCCGACGGCTCCTCGGACGGCCGACGGCACGGGACACACCGACCAGACTCGAGTCACCGGCCTCGCCAGACGGCCTGATTATGGGGCTGGTGTGTCTTCTCTCTTAGAAGGAGACAGGCAAGACAGGAGAGACCTTCTTTGGAGATATGCCAGGAATAAAGCAGCAATTGGTCAGTTCCCTGCTCCAATCATATACTTACATATATACATATCACGTCTTATGTTACACAATGCACAGAATATATACTGTGTTCACACAAAGAAAACGCAGAACGACTTTTTGGAAGAATTCGGATTGGTCGTTCTCCAAACTCGCTGCAGGAGTTTGTAAATTGATGCTGAAATCTGAATTGTAATAAACCTTTTTATAATCGAGATCAGTCTCAGCAGAGTCTCTTCTTCACACATCAGCAACGCAGCGCTGCAACTAAAGACAACAGTAGAAGCACAGCTGAGATTGATAACCTTAACAATGGCTCAATTCCATCAAGTGTCCCAGTAAGATATTTCAGTGAGTCAGCATGAACAACAGCAGGACCTCTCCTCAGTGGAACGCAGCCATCATTAATGGGTTAATACAATTCAATTTTATTTATAGTCAGGGTTTCCCGCAGAAAATTTGTTAGTTAAGGTGGTAGGTTTGCCATCTGACCGGTCTGTAGTGCAGACTCTGTACTACACACTACATTAAATATTAAATTTAAATATATAATTACTACATCTCTGTAGTACAGACTGTACTACACACCACACTAAATATTAAATTAAAATATATAATTACTACATCTCTGTAGTACAGACTCTGTACTACACACTACACTAAATATTAAATTAAAATATATAATTACTACATCTCTGTAGTGCAGACTGTACTACACACTACACTAAATATTAAATTTAAATATATAATTACTACATCTCTGTAGTACAGACTCTGTACTACACACTACACTAAATATTAAATTTAAATATATAATTACTACATCTCTGTAGTGCAGACTCTGTACTACACACTACACTAAATATTACATTTAAATAATAATAATTAATAAATAACCAGCTTTTCAAAATAACAGTTGCAATGTGCAATTTTAAGCTCATTAAACTATTTTCAAAAAACAATTTTACTGGCATTGCTCCCATTATCCTCCGTGCCACGCTCTCTAAAACCAACAGCTGTGAGATAACAGAGCTCAGCCCATAGCTTCACTCACTCCAGCAGATAGTATGAAATAAAAACAGGACACGTCATTTCACTGTGTAACTACGCTAACTAACCGTGTGTTGTGAACCGCGTGTAGTGATTAAAACAAACAGACAACAGCTGTGTCTCAAAGACCGGCAGCAGCAGCCGGGACGTTGAGAATCCACCGTGAGAGGTGATGATAGTTCAGTCACTTCCTCATGTTTTCCAACCCAGTCTCACGACAGTTTGTGTAAATGTCACGTTATTTTTAATCTATTCATTCGTGTTCACGGGCACGTTTTTCTCTTTTTTTTACGTGTAAATGTCACGTTATTTTTATGTATTCACGGGCACGTTTTTTTTACCGGGAGACGGCCGGGAGATGGCCGAAAAGGACGGCCCATATGCCGGGAAGGGACGTGCGACAATAACGGGATGGCGGAGGTTGGGTTTAGGAAAAACCCTACAGGGAAAGGGCGCCTCACATGCCGGGAGACGGCTGCGGGGGACGCGCGACAATAACGGGACGGTTGTGATTAGGAAGACTACGGGGACACTAAACGCCACACGCGGGACGCGATCCCCGCTCGCCCAGGTGAAAGTCCTGTGATGTTTGACCCATCCATCACCCCGACCAACCTCCCTACGCTGATTTTCGGCTCTTTATACTACTCTCTACCATTTTCGTGCTGTGGCCACGAAATATGCTTCCCATTGAAATACATTACTTCACATTTTTGTGCTGGCCACCACGTAAAAAACGAGAACAACGTCCCCGTGAACACGTATCAATAGATTAAAAATAACGTGACATTTACACAAACTGCCGTGAGACCGGGCTGGATATTCACTTTGTTGAAACAAGAGAAGAAAGTAGAGGGCTGCATTGGGATTGGGTCCCGCCGGGTCCCAACGCAAATCTCGCGGGAGCGGGCGGTTTTAACTTTGCTGCGGGCGGGAGCGGGCGGCTAAAAAAAACACTGCGGGATCGGGATGTAGCCTGGAACCCCCCCACGCCAGCAGAAACCATAGATATACATATACTGACTGAGTATATATACATATATACTGACTGAGTATATACTGTATAGGCCATCTATGAGCAGACACCAGCGTGTCTGAGCCTCCCAGGACGGGGGAGCTCCGAGCCAAGGCTCCGTCCACCATCATCCTCGGCTCCTTCCTCCCCCTCTCTCCCTCTCCTTTCTCCCTCATCCTCGGCTCCTTCCTCCCCCTCTCTCCCTCTCCTCTCTCCCTCATCCTCGGCTCCTTCCTCCCCCTCTCTCCCTCTCCTCTCTCCCTCATCCTCGGCTCCTTCCTCCCCCTCTCTCCCTCTCCTCTCTCCCTCATCCTCGGCTCCTTCCTCCCCCTCTCTCCCTCTCCTCTCTCCCTCATCCTCGGCTCCTTCCTCCCCCTCTCTCCCTCTCCTCTCTCCCTCATCCTCGGCTCCTCCCTCCCCCTCTCTCCCTCTCCTCTCTCCCTCATCCTCGGCTCCTTCCTCCCCCTCTCTCCCTCTCCTCTCTCCCTCATCCTCGGCTCCTTCCTCCCCCTCTCTCCCTCTCCTCTCTCCCTCATCCTCTGCTCCTTCCTCCCCCCCTCTCCCTCTCCTCTCTCCCTCATCCTCGGCTCCTTCCTCCCCCTCTCTCCCTCTCCTCTCTCCCTCATCCTCTGCTCCTTCCTCCCCCCCTCTCCCTCTCCTCTCTCCCTCATCCTCGGCTCCTTCCTCCCCCTCTCTCCCTCTCCTCTCTCCCTCATCCTCGGCCCCTTCCTCCCCCTCTCTCCCTCTCCTCTCTCCCTCATCCTCGGCCCCTTCCTCCCCCTCTCTCCCTCTCCTTCTGCTCCTTCCTCCCCGTCTAACAGCAGCAGCACCTGCCTTCTTTGCCTTCATCTTCTCCCTATTAACCTATAAAATGACGTGTTTTCTCATGCGGGACGGGAGAAGACACAACGTCAATGCATCTCTATTATTGTGCGGGCATAAATTCTCAGAGTTTTGTGGGTGCGGGCGGGAGTGGACGTACACATTGCGGGAGCGGACGGGAGTGTAACACACACGTTGCGGGTGCGGGCGGTAATGGTCAGAAATTCACCGGGAGCGGGATGAAGAAAACGGGCTCTAGAAGAAAGCCTCACTGATGTGAAGAACAGGACAGAGAAACATATATAAATGATCTCTGCCCACCGTATGCCAACGCTCCGGTGAGTCCATCACCCCGTCTCTGCCCGGGCGGCGGGCATGCCCCAGCTGCCCGCACATTTGTTGACAAACTACGACGCGCACGCGATGGTGAAATGGCGATTTATCCCTTTAAATGTGAATAAATGACAGTTACACTCACCGCCAGCAAATGCTCTTTACATTGTGATTGGTGGTACAACAAGCCGTTACCTTGTTTCCTACAGACTGTGTTGATGCGACTTGCAGTTATGTATATATATATATATATATATATATATATATATATATATATATACACACATATATATATATATTTTTTTTTTTTTTTTTGAAGACTCAGTTAAGGCGGCATGCGCGTGTTGTTAAGGTGGGCTGCCTAAACTGAAAAGTGCTGCGGGAAACCCTAATAATATCACAAAATGGCCGCCCCGCCACGGCCACGCCCTATGACGAAAAGTTTTTCTTTTAATAACTTTTCATCTTTAATGTCTTAAGAGGGTACAGACCAAATTTGAAGTTGATCGGATGAAATCTCTAGGAGGAGTTCGTTAAAGTACGACTTGTGGAAATGGCCAAAATCGCACAAATTTCGAACTTCCAATTCAAAATGGCGGACTTCCTGTTGGGCTTAGGGTATGGCTCCAATGACGTTTTTTGTACATCTTGACATGTTACATATGTGTACCAAGTTTCGTGTGTCTACGTTAAACGTACTGCAGGGGCTCAATTTTTTTAACTTTGTACGGGTCGCTAGTGAGCCATTTTTGTGCGCCTATTCCCGAAACTCTTAAAATACGTAAAGTTTCACCACTTGATGTGACCGCCAAATTTGGTGAGTTTTTGAATATGTTAAGCCCCTCAAAAAGCCAATTCATTTGGTGTAATAATAATAACTAGAAAATGCATTTCCTGCGGAAAATGCGTGGGAATGCTGAATAGCTGAATTGCTAAAGCTAAACTGGTTGAATAGCTTAAATCATTAAGAAGAAGTTGAAGTAGTGAGAATAGTTGAAAAAGTGGAAATCGTTTTAATACGTATGAATTTCATTAAAAAGTTAAAAGCTTATGCTAAACTGAACTGTTGGCTTCAAAAGTTGAATAATGACAAAACACGTAGAACATTGTGAGGTCTGAGTTCATTTTCTAACCGATAATCACTCACAAATGCAGAAATATGAAACAAATAGTACGAAAAATCTTAAAGCTCAAATGCACTACACGCTAAAAAATCAGGAAAATTGTTAGAGTTGGAAGCTAAACTGCATTAACCAAGTGAAGAGCTAAAATACATTTTAGAAAAGCTGGAAGCTAAACTGTAATACTGTCAAAAGTGGACGTTTCAATGAATTGACTAAGAAGACTTATTATCAGCCATATCCGTTGCATAGAACAAACAAGCAGAAAGAGAGAGAGAGAGGAAAAAGAGAGGAAAGATAAAACGAGAGGAAAAAAGAGAAAAGGAATCAACTTTCAATAGCATATATGTCAGTGGTAACACACCTTTGGAGCAAGTATGGGTTAAGTGTTTACTTCAGGGACACATTGATTGATGTACCTCAGTGTGTGTATATATGTGTGGCTGTGTGTGTGTGTGTGTGTGTGTGTGTGCGTATGTGTCTGTGTGTGTGTATATGTGTGTGTGTGCACGTGTGTGTGTGCACGTGTGTGTGTGTGTCTGTGTGTGTGTCTGTGTGCGTGTGTCTGTGTGTGTGTTTGTTTGTGTGTCTGCGTATGTGTTTTGGTGTGTGTATGTCTGTGTGCGTGTGTGTGTGTGTGTCTGTGTGCGTGTGTGTGTGTGTGTGTCTGTGTGTGTGTTTGTGTGTGTGTGTGTGTCTGCGTTTGTGTGTGCGTGTGTGTCTGTGTGCGTGTGTGTGTCTGTGTGTGTGTTTGTTTGTGTGTGTGTGTCTGTGTTTTTGTGTGTGTGTGTGTGTGTGTTTGTGTGTGTGTCTGTGTGTGTGTGTGTGTCTGCGTATGTGTGTTGGTGTGTATCTGTGTGTGTGTGTGTATGTGTCTGTGTGCGTGTGTCTGTGTGTGTGTTTGTGTCTGTGTGTGTGTGTGTGTGTGTGTGTGTCTGTGTGTGTGTGTGTGTGTCTGTGTGTGTGTGTGTGTTTGTGTGTGTGTCTGTCTGTGTGTGTGTCTGCGTATGTGTGTGTGTTTTTGTGTTTTTTTTGTGTGCGTGTTTGTGTGTGTGTGTCTGTGTGTTTGTGTCTGTTTGTGTGTTTGTGTGTGTGTGTGTGTGTGTGTGTGTGTCTGTGTGTGTGTTTTTTTGTGAGTGTGTGTGTTTGTGTGTGTGTGTGTGTGCTTGTGTCTGTGTGTGTGTGTGTGTGTGTGTGTGTGTGTTTGTGCGTGTGTGTGTGTGTCTGTTTGTGTGTCTGTGTTTGTGTCTGAATAGATAGACAGAAAGAGAGAGAGAAAGAGAGAGACAGACAGAGAAACAAACAGACAGACAGACGGACAGAGACAGACAGAAGTGGAACACTAAAGCTGTAGACTAATGTTCATATTACTGTCTGTAGTATTCAAGTCAACTGTCTGTGAAAGGGTTGTCATGGTAACGTATGAGCAGTGAAAACCCCCTTTGAAGTCTGTGATGAGATCTCTTTGATCTTTAATCAGGTTAACGACCGTGTCACCTGCTGAAACTGTCAGCTGGCCACACTGGAGCTGTTCAAAGACACAGAGCAAGCTCTCAAATAAAGCCTCAGACTGCTAAAACGATAAGGGCTACCGGTGAAATGATGTAATCGTGAGCACCACAAGACCTTTGTGAACGTATTGATGTAAAATTTATGTTGATAAACTTAAAAATGTGGGAATATCAGCGATTTAAAAAAGTGGTTCGCTCTGCGTTTCGCTGGGAAATGTGGAAGACTTTTAATATGGCAGTGGATGGAGGAAAATGTGGAACTGTTGTCATTTGGAAGCTCATCGAGCCAACAGTATAAGGCATATTGCAAAAGTGAGCACACTGTCTGAAACTAGACAAAAATACCTACGTTTTGATGTATAAATTGTGTATGACAAGTAGATATTGTGGGCGTGAGAGCAATTTATAGAGAGGGGACAAAGATTTAATTCCTAAGCTTCTGCACTCTAACGATGACATCATCCACTCTAGGACACGCAATACACACTCCATAGAAACGCAGAAAAATCCTGAAATGATCACTAAACTTAAACAGCTTTTTCACAAAAACTATAAAAGATATCAAACTGAAAAGCAATAGTTTAATACCTGAATATTTTGTGAACATTTTAAAGTTTGTTTGGCGTCTGTAGGTGAAAGTATGAAGGAGCTGAAAATTTTGGGAGCGGAAGAAGATTTGAAGGATTTGAAGCATGCTCTCATTCACTTCAATGTTAAAAAAACGTCATAAAAAGCTGAATATTTTAAAAAGTATAAATAGTAGAAAAAAAGTTGAAGAAGTCCCATCATTAGCTGAAAGAGCTGAACATTTTAAAAGTTGAATGGTTTTAATAGCTGAATGTATGCTGAAGTTACGGAGAGCCAAAAAACGTACGGAATAATAAAAATAAGCAGAATAAATAAAGAACAGAATAACAATAGTTGGAATGCTGCTGAACAGCATTCCCACTAATAATTCCTTCAGTTTCAGTATAGGGCTTTCGCCGCTGTCGGTGCTCGGGCCCTAACAAGAGTTATCTCAAGACACTTAACAGATAGAGCAGGTCTAGAGCAGGGGTTTTCAAACTTTCTGTGTGTGTGGACCACTATTTGTGATCAAGAATTTTTGCGGACCACCTCATAATACACATAGATACACAATAAAATAGGGATGTCCAGATCCGATCACGTGATCGGAAATCGGGCCCGATCACGTGGTTTCAGACTCGATCGGAATCGGACGTTACCTCCCGATCAGGACTGGGATATATATGTATATATATTCTCATTATTTTTTAACACATCTATAGTTATGCGGTGGCCCAGAGTTAGACCCTTTTGACTCCACACAGAAACAGCAACGCGTGCAGCATGACATCATCTTTGTTGCAGAGACGCTATTGGTTAAATGTCGGCAAAGTAGAACACGGACGCAGCTTGAAGCGGAAAGCGTGAGTATGTCTGCAGTCTGGAGGGATTATAAAGTTGATGACAACAACATTGCCGTAGCAAACTGTGAGATATGTAACAGAAGTGCTCTGTTTGTTAACAGAGTTGTTGGATGTTAAAATAAGGTGAATTAAATAAAAAATATAATAAGGAACATCCTGGATCTGTTTTTTCGCTCTTCTTTATTCTTTTTTTATATATTATAGAAGTATATCGGTATCGGTAGATACTCAAAATCAAATGACTCGGACTCGAGGGCAAAAAAACCTGATCGGGACATCCCTATAATAAAATATGTCTACACACAGTCCTACCTGAATTAATCCACACCTCTTAATTAATAGGCCAACTAGCACTAAAACTATAACTGGTCATCTCATCAGTCCAACAGGCTCGTTGGCTGCCACATATTTTATTTATTCATTTACTCCAGCGCCCGAGGGCATAATCAGGTTCATCTTAACAACAGGCTTATTTCCATAGCAATGGATGTATTAAATCTATACAGTAATAACAACACTTGGATATAGTCAAAATTTCAAAACCTTTGGCGATTTTAGGGTTAGGGTTAGGGGAGCGCCACTAGCCTATTTTAGTAATCACACAATAATTTGACAATTTAATTTAAATGTTATATCAATATACATATTCTTAATTTTTATGGGAATTTCCTGGTAAAATGAAGGTTAAAAAACTATTATTTTATACTTTATTTTGCTTTTCCACGGACCACCTGCAGTACCCTCACGGACCACTATTGGTCCGCGGACCACAGTTTGGGAATGACTGATCTAGACCACACTATAATATACAAAGACCCAACAATTGCAGTAATTCCCCCAAGAAAAATGCACCTGTGCTTTTCCTACTATGACATAGGACTCAGTCCATTTCCAGATATCACTGACCTGCAGGTGGCAGTGTTGCACCACTGCCCCGGTCGCCACGGCGACGTCTCCCTCCAGCACGCTGTTGATGACTCGCCCTCCCTCGCCCACCTCGCTCTCTCTCTGAAAACAGGAAGCTGCGGTGAGAACCGAGGACCTGATTGAAGACACGTTAACCACAGACGCTAGCGTCACTGTCCGATGTGAGTCGAGTGCAGATGTGAGTTGCGCATGCGTCACTTTGCGACAAGTAGCCTACAAGATGCTAACGAGAGACTTCTGTAATGTCTGAAGTAGCCTACAAGATGCTAACGAGAGACTTCTGTAATGTCTGAAGTAGCTACAAGATGCTAACGAGAAACTTCTGTAATGTCTGAAGTAGCTACAAGATGCTAACGAGAGACTTCTGTAATGTCTGAAGTAGCCTACAAGATGCTAACGAGAGACTTCTGTAATGTCTGAAGTAGCTACAAGATGCTAACGAGAGACTTCTGTAATGTCTGAAGTAGCTACAAGATGCTAACGAGAGACTTCCGTAATGTCTGAAGTAGCTACAAGATGCTAACGAGAGACTTCCGTAATGTCTGAAGTAGCTACAAGATGCTAACGAGAGACTTCCGTAATGTCTGAAGTAGCTACAAGATGCTAACGAGAGACTTCTGTAATGTCTGAAGTAGCTACAAGATGCTAACGAGAGACTTCCGTAATGTCTGAAGTGGCCTACAAGATGCTAACGAGAGACTTCCGTAATGTCTGAAGTAGCTACAAGATGCTAACGAGAGACTTCTGTAATGTCTGAAGTAGCCTACAAGATGCTAACGAGAGACTTCTGTAATGTCTGAAGTAGCCTACAAGATGCTAACGAGAGACTTCT
>NC_050179.1:21551284-21566284 GCF_008315115.2 Sander lucioperca
ATAATTATATAATTTTAATGCTTTCACCCAAGAAACACAGGGGTGTTTTAATCCAAACCACGATATTTATTCCTAAACTTGACTAGTCGTTTTGGTGCCTAAACGTAACTGTCATCGCCGTAACGTTAGCTGTATGCGGCTGAACCGTTATCAACAGGCGAACACAGGAACAGTTAGCCGACCGTTGACCGTTAGCCGGCAGTTAGCCGACCGTTGACCGTTAGCCGGAGAAAAGTAGCTAGACTAACGGACCGTGAACTGTTGGACTGCTGCTGTTGACGATAAACAGTTCTGAAAACAAACAAACAAGCAAACTGTGTTGTTGTTTTGTGACCGTTTGCTCCGGTTTGCTCGTCCCGTTAGCTTAGCTTTGACCGCGCGAGCTTCCGTAGTAGGCTTCAGACGTTTGATTTTAACCTTCGGACCTCTCGACGAGGCGAGCTAACGGACACAAGCAGTAAAACGGTGTTGCTAAGCGACAGTTAGCTGCTGTATGAAGAGAGCCGCGAGCGGTAGATATGTCGGAGAGGTTTTTAAAGCAGCCTCTGTGGAAGTTATTGATTAATAAAGTGCTGATATTCTAATAAAAGAAGCAACCGGACAGTGATCGATGATCTCTCAGGTTCCCAAACACAACACGAGGTGACATTCATTTGGTTGACGGAACATCCCGACGGGGCGGAGTCTGGGTTCAAACAGGACCCAAAGGGGGTTTTCTTTCTTTTTTTTTTTGTATCACCTATTAATTTATTTTAACTTCATTAAAAATGTTCAAAACTAATGTGAAACACACACACACACACACAGAGACACAGATTTAATATTAATGTTCAAAACAGATGTGGCATTATCTTAAAATGCATAAAAGGTACACAGCGTTTGCCAAATTGCGTGTGTGTCCTTATAACTTGCTGCTGTAACACAGTAATAAGGTCCCAATTTGGGATTAATGGTCCATCTACCTACCTATCTTTCTTTGCCTGTTACCAGAGACAGTCTGGGTCTAATTATTTGAACTAATTTAGTGGCTTTACCTGTTGTCATTTGTTTGACTTACTGGAACAATTGAACAATAAAAATGTTGTGAATACTGAAGTCAAATCTGCAGTATTTCTTTAATTCTTCACCAAGTGATGATTGGTGTGGTGTCTGCGTGGTGTAACGTTGGTGATTAACGGCTCAACACATTAACAGACTGACAGAGAACCAGATCCCGTCTGATGTCAGCCTCTCAATGTGATCGTTTCCTGCCGTTAGGCATCTCAATCTTTGGGTTTCTGGTCTCTGGGAAGTTCTGAATTTTCAGAATCTATATATTAAAATAGCCGTTAAGTTAGTTAGTTCGTTAGTTGCAGCGGTGTTATTTTTTAAAAGCCAAAGCAAACACGTCACAGATCTCCACAGGTTAAAACCATTTTAAAAAAAAGTTTATTGAACTATACAAAGTGGATTCATCAGAAACTATATATACAGATGTACATTAAAACCATTTGCCATTCAACCTGCCACGAAGCAACGGTGGAGGAAGTGACGGGACCAGACGTCACCAACAGATTCCTTCTTTGGATTCATTCATCCTCCTCTTCCTCGGCAGGCAGCGGTCGGCACCTGCACACACAAACACACATGGTTCACTACTTCATATGGACCTAAAGTACACACACATACTTCATATGGACCTAAAGTACACACACATACTTCATATGGACCTAAAGTACACACACATACTTCATATGGACCTAAAGTACACACACACATACTTCATATGGACCTAAAGTACACACACACATTCTTCATATGGACCTAAAGTACATACTTCATATGGACCTAAAGTACACACACATACTTCATATGGACCTAAAGTACACACACATACTTCATATGGACCTAAAGTACACACACATACTTCATATGGACCTAAAGTACACACACACATACTTCATATGGACCTAAAGTACACACACACATACTTCATATGGACCTAAAGTACACACACATACTTCATATGGACCTAAAGTACACACACACATACTTCATATGGACCTAAAGTACACACACATACTTCATATGGACCTAAAGTACACACACACATACTTCATATGGACCTAAAGTACACACACATACTTCATATGGACCTAAAGTACACACACACATACTTCATATGGACCTAAAGTACACACACATACTTCATATGGACCTAAAGTACACACACATACTTCATATGGACCTAAAGTACACACACACATACTTCATATGGACCTAAAGTACACACACACATACTTCATATGGACCTAAAGTACACACACATACTTCATATGGACCTAAAGTACACACACACATACTTCATATGGACCTAAAGTACACACACATACTTCATATGGACCTAAAGTACACACACACATACTTCATATGGACCTAAAGTACACACACATACTTCATATGGACCTAAAGTACACACACACATACTTCATATGGACCTAAAGTACACACACATACTTCATATGGACCTAAAGTACACACACATACTTCATATGGACCTAAAGTACACACACATACTTCATATGGACCTAAAGTACACACACACATTCTTCATATGGACCTAAAGTACACACACACATACTTCATATGGACCTAAAGTACACACACACATACTTCATATGGACCTAAAGTACACACACATACTTCATATGGACCTAAAGTACACACACATACTTCATATGGACCTAAAGTACACACACATACTTCATATGGACCTAAAGTACACACACACATACTTCATATGGACCTAAAGTACACACACACATTCTTCATATGGACCTAAAGTACATACTTCATATGGACCTAAAGTACACACACATACTTCATATGGACCTAAAGTACACACACATACTTCATATGGACCTAAAGTACACACACACATACTTCATATGGACCTAAAGTACACACACATACTTCATATGGACCTAAAGTACACACACACATACTTCATATGGACCTAAAGTACACACACATACTTCATATGGACCTAAAGTACACACACACATACTTCATATGGACCTAAAGTACACACACATACTTCATATGGACCTAAAGTACACACACACATACTTCATATGGACCTAAAGTACACACACATACTTCATATGGACCTAAAGTACACACACATACTTCATATGGACCTAAAGTACACACACACATACTTCATATGGACCTAAAGTACACACACACATACTTCATATGGACCTAAAGTACACACACATACTTCATATGGACCTAAAGTACACACACACATACTTCATATGGACCTAAAGTACACACACACATACTTCATATGGACCTAAAGTACACACACACATACTTCATATGGACCTAAAGTACACACACATACTTCATATGGACCTAAAGTACACACACACATACTTCATATGGACCTAAAGTACACACACATACTTCATATGGACCTAAAGTACACACACATACTTCATATGGACCTAAAGTACACACACATACTTCATATGGACCTAAAGTACACACACACATTCTTCATATGGACCTAAAGTACACACACACATACTTCATATGGACCTAAAGTACACACACACATACTTCATATGGACCTAAAGTACACACACATACTTCATATGGACCTAAAGTACACACACATACTTCATATGGACCTAAAGTACACACACACATACTTCATATGGACCTAAAGTACACACACACATACTTCATATGGACCTAAAGTACACACACATACTTCATATGGACCTAAAGTACACACACACATACTTCATATGGACCTAAAGTACACACACATACTTCATATGGACCTAAAGTACACACACACATACTTCATATGGACCTAAAGTACACACACATACTTCATATGGACCTAAAGTACACACACACATACTTCATATGGACCTAAAGTACACACACATACTTCATATGGACCTAAAGTACACACACATACTTCATATGGACCTAAAGTACACACACACATTCTTCATATGGACCTAAAGTACATACTTCATATGGACCTAAAGTACACACACATACTTCATATGGACCTAAAGTACACACACATACTTCATATGGACCTAAAGTACATACTTCATATGGACCTAAAGTACATACTTCATATGGACCTAAAGTACATACTCACATACTTCATATGGACCTAAAGTACACACACACACACATACTTCATATGGACCTAAAGTACACACTCATATACTTCATATGGACCTAAAGTACACACACACACACACACACTTCATATGGACCTAAAGTACACACACACATTCTTCATATGGACCTAAAGTACATACTTCATATGGACCTAAAGTACACACACATACTTCATATGGACCTAAAGTACACACACATACTTCATATGGACCTAAAGTACATACTTCATATGGACCTAAAGTACATACTTCATATGGACCTAAAGTACACACACATACTTCATATGGACCTAAAGTACACACTCATATACTTCATATGGACCTAAAGTACACACACACACACACTTCATATGGACCTAAAGTACACACACACACACACTTCATATGGACCTAAAGTACACACACACACACACTTCATATGGACCTAAAGTACATGCTCACATACTTCAGGCATGAAAACGGGTCAGGGGTGAGAAGAATAAAGAACATTTTAAATATTCCATATTTTAAGCATCACTCTGAGTCATGTTAGCCGACCTGGGACAGCTGGAGAAACTCAACTTCAGCCATCAGCCATCAGCAGGGATTACAGTCAAAACATCCTGAGCCTGAAACTTCTTAAAGTGAATTTGACTGGTAAACCAGTTAAAGTCCTTCTGACATTACACAATAATAAGTCATAATTTTTAAAAACTAAAAAGTTTGGATCAATTTTTACTTCTTCCAACCATATGTTAAATTAAGAGTTAATCTAGATTTACATACTGCAATAATATCATAATCCTACAATCAATCATTGTGAAAACTAAACTTTCTAGATGGTCCAGGTCATCATCAAAACAGAGAATTAGTTCATTCATGATTTTGTCCATGTTGATATTAGCTGCTTCATGTACATTTGTTAAAAACGTCTCATTGTTTGTTTATCTTTTCATATATCTAGACGTCTAGACTCTGGGATGTAAATACCTGCCATGGTAACAAACAGACAGCTTTGTCAGAGCAGTTTGGGCTTCAGATCGCTTTACACAGCGGCCATCGTTAATGACAAATCATGTTCCGCTATGAACGCACACACGTAATGTTTATATCACAAACACGGTCGGTCAGTGAAGGAGCAGTCGCAGCGGTCGTAGCCGGTAACGTAGTCGTATGACAGCGTGCACGGACCGAAGCTTTGTGACCAGCATCTAACGACCAGCAGCTAATGACCAGCATCTAATGACCAGCATCTAACGACCAGCATCTAACGACCAGCATCTAACGACCAGCATCTAACGACCAGCATCTAATGACCAGCATCTAACGACCAGCATCTAGTGACCAGCATCTAACGACCAGCATCTAACGACCAGCATCTAACGACCAGCATCTAGTGACCAGCATCTAACGACCAGCATCTAATGACCAGCATCTAACGACCAGCATCTAGTGACCAGCATCTAACGACCAGCATCTAATGACCAGCATCTAACGACCAGCATCTAACGACCAGCATCTAACGACTAGCAGCTAACGACCAGCATCTAATGACCAGCATCTAATGACCAGCATCTAACGACCAGCATCTAACGACCAGCATCTAATGACCAGCATCTAATGACCAGCATCTAGTGACCAGCATCTAACGACCAGCATCTAACGACCAGCATCTAATGACCAGCATCTAATGACCAGCATCTAACGACCAGCATCTAACGACCAGCATCTAGTGACCAGCATCTAACGACCAGCATCTAATGACCAGCATCTAACGACCAGCATCTAATGACCAGCATCTAATGACCAGCATCTAATGACCAGCATCTAACGACCAGCATCTAACGACCAGCATCTAACGACCAGCATCTAATGACCAGCATCTAATGACCAGCATCTAACGACCAGCAGCTAATGACTAGCAGCTAATGACCAGCAGCCCTGTCTTACCGCTGCTGCCGTCCAGTTTCTTCCTTCAACATGCGCTGCAGAAGCAGCCGGCTCCCTCAATCTGAGGCACCGTGCTGAACGACGTCCCGTCTCCTCCATAGACATATATAATATCTATAATATAATATATAATATATATCTCCTCCTGTCTCTTGTCCTCTATTCATGCCCAGCTCCATTAGTTTGAACTCCTTTCTCAACTTAAGCTGTATCTACATGCTCCAAGTTTGATCAACTTTGCCTCCATTTTTTTTTTGGCCGCGTTACCATGGAGACCACACCGGCACTCCGCACTCTCACATTTCGGCAAAGACCCGCCCTACTCTGCATCCGATTGGCTAGAACTCGTTTCATTGGTAGGTGGAAGTTTGATGATTGGTTAAATCCAGCACTCGCGCTCCCTTCTGGCACGCACACCTGTTCGCAGTTCACTGAATCTCTGGTACCTACCCCCCCCAAAAAAAACATTTCAAAACGTGTACTTTAGAAAATCAGTCACCTTTCGGCGACTGATTTTCATGTATGATACTTCATATGGACCTAAAGTACACGCTCACATATCAAATGTCTCTCTAGACCTGTCTGTCTCGGTCTTGTCTCTCTGTAGACCTGTCTGTCTCTCTAGACCTGTCTGTCTCGGTCTTGTCTCTCTGTAGACCTGTCTGTCCCTGTAGACCTGTCTGTCTCGGTCTTGTCTCTCTGTAGACCTGTCTGTCTCGGTCTTGTCTCTCTGTAGACCTGTCTGTCTCTCTGTAAGCCTGTCTGTCTCTCGACCTGTCTCTCTGTAGACCCATCTGTCTCTCTATACCTGTCAGTCAATCAGAAACATTGCCAAAGGTGACAAAAACTTGTTCAAAAAAGTGACCAAAATTCTTATTTTTTTTAAATAGTGGGGGGGGAATATTAGAAAAAGCGACACAAATAATTGTAAAAAAAAAAAAAAAAAAAACACCAAAATGTGACAAAAAATTTGGAAAAATAGTAATAGCAATATGGCAATAAAATTGGAAACAAACGACTAAAAAAATGACAATAAAATCGACAAAAACGTCGAGAAAAGTGTAGAAAAAGAACAACATTTTGACCCAGAAAAATCCAACGTTGCGCGGTGGACGGGAAGACAACATGGGGCTTAAAATAACTCAGCCGGTGAACGTACTTCTTGGGGGCTTTTGACATCCCGCTGCCTCCGGCCTCTTCATCATCCTCTACCTCCTGGGGCTTCTGGTTCTCCTTCTCAGGCTTCCTCGGGGGCCCGCCAAAGAAGTCTCCGATGCCCTTCTGCCAGTCCGGCGTGGGACGGGGACACACTGGGTTCCCACCTGCATACTTGCCCTTTGCTGCAAATGAAAACAAACCAAAAACCAGCCATAACTTCAGTATAAGCTCCATCCCTTCATGCACGGTGTATATACTGGGTGTGATGTTACAGTCAGTGGCTGACCAGGTGTGGTTGACTGGCTGCTGGAGGAGGAGGCATTGGCTGAACTGGAGCCCAGGGACTTCCTGGGTGCAGCTGCTGCAACAGCTGCAAACACAATCAAACAAACTCTTCATGAATGGATGTAAAATAAAACCATAAAACCATTAAACTGGATCTAGGACAGCCATGTCATAAATGTTAAACAATTACTCAACCAGTAAGACACTTTATTGCAGGCAAACTGGGTTGTGTGAGAGTAAAAAAAAAAAAAAAAAAGGAAAAAAAAGGCCGTACTGCATATAACGTTTACATTAAATTAGCTTTTGAGAAAGCTTGTTTTTACACGTAGTGACATCTGAACCAAGTTTAAAAAGTTCCGTTTTTATTAACGTGAGTGCAGAATGGCGGTTGAATTGTACGCCGAATTTACAAGAAGGAACCGTGGGTTAAAAAATATTGTTCATTATGTCCTGTCACACATGTGCCGTCGACGATGAGGCAAAATACATTAAATTATCTAATTTTTTAAAGGGGTTTGGTGCGACGCCGCACAAAGACTGACTGCGGCGCTCAAAACTGGCGCCAGTTTGACGAAAGCAAGACCCTATGTTCTGGAAACGACTACGTGTTATGTAATATCGTCTGGCGGATCCGGATATTAAGATAAAACTACGATTCTTGCGATAGTACGAGTTAAAATTGTTTTTTTTTTTTTCTTATAATCTCTTCGGATGTTTAGGAGGAACCAAAGGACGCCGCCCTCCGTGTTGGCGGGAGGCTGTTGTTGGGAGACCTAACGTAAGCTAGGTCCTGCTTTGACATGCGAGTACTATCCTGACATCTTTGTTATTTAAAATGTCGACATCATTAATGTGAAATAGTTGTCCTCCTGGTGAACAAATGTTACCGCTACGGTGTCCGCTTTGTTCGGCTTATGGGAGTACGCTCCCAGCCCGCCAGACTCCGTGACAAAAATGTTAACTTATAAGCAAAAATAGCTATTTCATGCTGAATTCGTAATAAATATCTGTAATGTGTTACTGTACCTTTTCTGTATGATGCGGGGACACTGTCGGCTTTAGTCCTCACCATATTGGTAGCGACGTGTAACGTCAAACGGTGTTTCAACAACAACTACACTGGTGAAGTGAATGAAGCGACGCGTCGTCCCGCCTTGGTTTAAAAAGACGAGCGGATGGGGCGGGAGATTTTTTCTTCTGTTTCTTCTCTTCTGGCAGACCAACCGTGGTGGCGGCACAATGCCGCCCCCCGCAGGACGACTGTTGTAATTACAGCCTGTCAAAGGGAAAGGCGGCAAATCTGAAAAACCATCAAATGTTTTTATAATAACAGGGGACATTTTTGTAGTTTAACTACATTTTACCGATTACACTTAACGTTACATACTTTGACTGACATTTTTTTTTCAATGCCGGACTTTTACTGCAACCGAGTATTTTTACAGTGGGGTATTAGTACTTTTTTTTTTTTTTTACTGTTATTTTTTTAACCAATATTTTTAAGTGGCTCAAAATCCTTCACAGTGTTTTAAAGGATCAGATGCTTACAAGGTGACAAATAATAATAATAATAATAATAATAATAATAATAATAATAATAATAATAATAATAATAATAATAATAATAATAATTAAAAAATACTGTTTACTTTACTTAAAAGTACAATAAAGTTACAAAGAATAAACATTTTCCGATGGCGAAGGCATGTCCCGCTTCTACTCTGCCTCTGATTGGCTTACCCTGACATTCCAACCAACGAATGCAACGGATACTAGCCAATCAGAGGGAGAGCAGGGCGGGTCATGCCTTCGCGAAATATTTTGGCCTCCCGGCTCTCCGTAGTGGCGGTATATTGGTTGCAGGCGGATCACAAAACAAAAACAGCTTCAGAAACTTGTCAGTTATTAGTTTATCTCTACCGGTACGTATGAAGACACGTTTATACAGAACATATTTAAACGTTTGGACATTTTCCTGTAAGTTAGCGCGTGTTTCGTGTTGTTTAACTTGACTTTTATGGCTCTTCGGTAACTTTAAAAACCGCTGTTGCTAATTTAGTCTTCTGTTGTTGCTAACCGTTAGCTGCCGTTGATAACCGTTGGTCACCTTAACTTACCGTTGATAACCGTTGGTTACCTGGCACGTGAGCTGCTAGTTGGTGTTTTTAAAGTTTATCCAACTGAACAGAAACATCCGACGGTCAGCTGATGACAGTTATAGTTCATCTGATCTGTCACTGTTAATAGACCTGTGTGTGTGTGTGTGTGTGTGTGTGTGTGTGTGTGTGTGTGTGTGTGTGTGTCTGTGTGTGTGTGTGTGTGTGTGTGTGTGTGTGTGTGTCTGTCTGTCTGTCTGTGTGTGTGTGTGTGTGTGTGTCTGTCTGTGTCTGTCTGTCTCTGTCTGTGTGTGTGTGTGTGTGTGTGTGTGTGTCTGTCTGTGTGTGTGCGTGTGTGTTTCTGCCTGTGTGTGTGTCTGTCTGTGTGTGTCTCTGTGTGTGTGTCTCTGTGTGTGTGTGTGTGTGTGTGTCTGTCTGTCTGTCTGTCTGTCTGTGTGTGTGTGTGTGTGTGTGTCTCTGTCTGTGTGTGTGTGTGTCTGTGTGCGTGTGTGTGTGTGTCTGTCTGTCTCTGCCTGTTTGTGTGTGTTTCTGCCTGTGTGTGTGTCTCTGTGTGTTTGTGTGTTTGTCTATCTCTCCCTGTGTGTGTGTGTTTGTGTTTCTGTCTATCTCTGTGTGTGTGTGTGTGTGTGTGTGTCTGTCTGTGTCTGTGTGTGTTTTCCAGGCGTTGCCATGGAGGAGGTGACCCGCCTCGTCTCGACAGGAGACTGTGTGAAGATCTGGGATGCGGTTTCCATGGCGCCGCTGGAGCAGTTTAACCCCCACAGCAGCAGCCATCCTGTGGCCCAGGCCTGCTGGAGCTCCAACAGTATCCTGTCTGGACCATTAAATGTCCAAAAGCACCGCAAAAGGCTCACTGCAATCTACTGAAGCCTAAAGATCAGTCTCTGTCCAACTTCATAGGCTGTGTACTTGTGTTAGTACATTATCTTGGTCATGTAACAGTGATATAACCAAAATATGTATCCTGGGATCCATTCATAACTCTTTGCCTGAAAGAGACAGATATATTGTTAATCTCAATTATTTCCGAGACAATTGATTGCACAGTAAAATGTGGAATTGTGTAGGGCTGCAACTAACGATTATTTTCATAGTCGATTAATCTGTTGATTTTTTTTCTCGATTAATCGATTAGTTGTTTGGTCTCTAACATGTCCGAAAATGGTGAAAAATGTGGATAAGTGTTTCCCAAAAGCCCAACATGACGTCCTCAAATGTCTTGTCTTGTCCACAACTCAAAGATCTTCAGTTTACTGTCACAGAGGAGAGAAGAAACTAGAAAATATTCACATTTAACAAGCTGGAATCCAATTTTTTTTACTTATGTCTTAAACAATTACTCAAACCAACTAATCGGTTGGCGATTAATTTGAAAGTTGACAACTAATCGATGAATCTTTGCAGCTCTGGGATTGTGAGCGCTCTAGACTCTGTGTGTGAGGCCTGTGTGAGCTGGTGATAGTTGATTAGGACGTTCTGGATAAAAGGTGAAGCAGCCTTGACCCGTTGTGCCAGACCAGTACCTGGTGAGTGCCAGCAGCAGCGGAGACAAGCTGGTGCTGTCCAGCCTCAAATCCACTCCGGTTGCAGCCATGGAACTGGGCGAGGGGGTGAGCTCTGACTTTGATTCTCATTTAATTTTACGAGGCAACTGCATCACAAACGCTACTACTTTCTTCTGTGAGTTTTAAACATAGAGCTCCCAAGCTCTGCAGTGCTCTCCCTTCTCTTCAGTGATCCTCTGTGTTTACAGGCTCGTGGTGATGATCAATGAGCTCTAGGTACCAAAATACATCTATGTTTGGTACTGCCGATTAGTTTAGTTTTGTCATGGTTCATGTGTGCAATAAACATTACACTTCATGAGAAAAAAATTGTGGCAGAAAATGTTGACATCAATTCTAATTAATTTCTAATTTGGTTTAAAATTGGTTTCCGTGCCTCTAAAACTTTAACTTTTGGAAACTCTGCTGCCCCCGTTTTGGTTTGAAAACTGCGGGGAACAAACGGAGACATTATTTCTTTTATCTCAACCGTTACGTAATCTTTACACATATATATCTATTTACAAACGATGCATCGTTGCATCCCTACTTAACTGTGGATTCAGTTTCCCCTTCTATTCCTCACCCTCGTCTCTTTCTGATTGTCCGTTCAGAAAAAGCAGACGCGCGTGTGTCTGAGTTCGTCGTCTCAGTTTCTGGTCAGCGGCGGTCTGGATCACGGCGTTCACATCTGGGACCTGAAGACCAAGAGACTGCACCGCTCCCTCAAGGTAACCCCTCACACAGGACAGGTAGAATATCAGCAGGTAAAGTCATATTTGTGCACGTTGAAGCTGAAGCTGTGTGCAGTCATTGAGGAACTGGTTCAAGGAAATGTCTCTGACGCATAGAAGGTTAAGGTTGAGTCTTTAACTATAGTTTTAGCCTTTATGGCATAAAAATACATAGCGTGTGTGTGTGTGTGTGTGTGTGTGTGTGTGTGTGTGTGTGTGTGTGTGTGTGTGTGTGTGTGTTCTTGTTCTTATTCGTGGGGTCCAAAAACCGGGAGTCCAGTATACTTATCGGGCCCCGACAGCTTTGTGGGGCCAAAATGCTGGACCCCACAAGGTTAAAGGTCTGTTTGAGGGTTAAGACTTGGTTCTAGGATTAGGGTTAGAATTAGGTTATGGTTAGGGTGAGGGTAAGGGTTAAGGTTAGACATTTAGTGGTGATGGTTAAGGTTAGGGTAAGGGGCTAGGGAATGCATTATGTTTTATGGTGACTTTCTCTCTCTCTCTCTCTGTCCCTCTGTCCCTCTGTCTCTCTGTCTCTCTGTCTCTCAGGATCATAAAGAAGAGGTGACCTGCGTGTCGTTTAATGCCAACGACAGCTACGTGGCGTCTGGCTCCACCAGCGGAGACCTGGTCCTCCACAGTCTGACCACCAACCTGTCCAGCAAAGCCTTCGGACACGGTGGCAACCAGGTACCAAACATGTCCTGTTAAACCTCCTGTCAGAGTCAAAGGGGACGTCTTCAACAGTCCAAAATAGGTAGAAGAGCAGCAGAAAATCTTCACATTAGTTTATATTAGTTTGGTTAATAAAAATGTTTTCAAATCAATAAAAATGTTTTCAAATCAATTTCTCCCAGCCACCATCACCTCGGACATTAGTTTCCTATATTTTTTCTATCTTATTGCCAGTATAGAATAACTTTTGTCGTCCAATCAGCTGTGTCCAGTTGAAACAGACGTTTCCACTTTCTGATGTTTTTGATTCCTCTCCCAGCCTTCCTGAGAACCTTTTCAGAGCTTGTGTGGTGTGTGTTTTGTATCTCAGCCCGTCCACGACTTGCGGATGTCCCCGCTGAAGCGCTCCCTGCTGGGCAGCGTTTCTGACAGCGGCACCGTGGTCCTGTGGGACGCCAACACCCAGAAGGCCTTGCATGTGTTCGACGGCGCCCATAAAGCGCCGGGCTGCGGCCTGGCCTTCTCCCCTGCCAGCGAGCTCCTGGTGGTCAGCGTCGGTCTGGACAAGAAGATCGTCTGCTACGACACGGCCAGCAAGATGTAAGAACACGGTTACGTCCTGTAGCTAGGGGTATCAGGACATAAACATAAAACCAGGGGTAATTGGTATTTGAAAGGAAATTTATTTTGAACAGGGCAAATTTAACAAAAGAGCTACAAATGGAAAAATGGGCCCACGGGTGCTGTGGAAATCAAAAATAGAATATAACAAAAAGAGATCCTCAAAAGGAAGACTGTTTCTACACTTAAAAGAAAACAAAAGATTAAACAAAAACCCTCTCTAACTACGGTACTTTGCAAAACACAATGCTCACAGCACCCCCTAACCTAATGTGACTAAACACGACAAACCTATTGAATGCAAAGATGTCAGTTTTTAAATCTCAAGCCTTGGCCCACTTCCTCACTCTCGCAAACAATTTCACAAAATGAATCTGGTCTGGCAGCTGCCCTCAGCTGCAATCAATCAGGCCTTTTAAGCTGGAGGCAGCCTTCCTCGATCGGCCAGTCAGTGGTGGCATGCCGCACCAATCAGCTTCCTCCTCCAGGAACTGGGCGGGACTTCCTTTGTCCAACGAATCTTCAGCATGGGATGCCCAAGAGGGTCAGCTTCTCCTCGGACCGCGTAGCTCCTATGGCGCCATTTTGCTGCTACCAAGCCATCAGCTCCCGTTAGCATCCCATTGACTTCCATTCATTTTGACGTCACTTTGACAGAGAATAACTTTACATCTGAAGAGTTTAAAGACTCTATTTGTCCGTTGTTTATTTCTAAAGAAACACGACAATGTATAAAAGGCTCCATTACCTTGTAGCTCACGTTATGGCTCCGTAGCAGACGTTTTTATAAAAATAGGCTAACGATTGGGTCATAACCACGAGACTTACTGTCTCATAGTAGAGGAATTACCGTATAGTACAGGAGAAGCTCTCAGGCAGTTTGGACTTCCATTAGCTGTTTAAGTTTAATTACTAATGTTAACTATCATTTTAGTGATCAATAATTAGCCTGTGTCTATGTTATCTCCTTACATATACCTACGCTCTCCGTCTCTGCTAGATTGGGAATGATTGAGATTTCTCTTGGCACAGCTACCAGAAGACTTCCAACTTTCAGACAGGTTGCTCACGTCACATCTACGTCTTCAAGCTCAGTTGGAGGCTGCTCAGTAACGCTCAGCCATCACCGGGAAAGAGACTTCACTGGTCTCCGTCCAGAGACACGGGACCTGCTGGTCCAGTTTATATACTGTCTATGGGGATACTACAGCCTGCTTTGCATCTCACATATCACACTCTGTTAAACATACACATGAGGGTGCCGACGGCAGCCGTAACAAACACGAACACTTCATCCAGCAGAGAAGAACTGATCAGTAGACACGCTCAACTCACCGTTCCATACGGGATGTTAAGTTCACGATTACATTTTCTCACGATTGTTTTTAACAGAATGAGGTAGGGACTAACTACAGGGTTTCCGCGGGGTCTTAAAAAACGTCTCAAATTTAAAAATCAAAATTTTAGGCCTTAAAAAGTCTTAAATTCGCTGAAGTATTGTGTTCTAGTTCTTAAATAATTTGAAACGGGTCTTAATTTTCCTACGTCAATGCAACACTGCCTCTAGTGCTGAAATGTTCCCGCAGCGCTTTACAATGTTGGTTTGTAATTCCGTGGTGTTGTAGTTCTTTCTGTCACTAGTCCAAATATAATTCGCTGTATTAGGACTACAAATGAGTGTGTGTGTGTGTGTGTGTGTGTGTGTGTGTGTGTGTGTGTGTGTGTGTGTGTGTGTGTGTGTGTG
>NC_050179.1:21573784-21588784 GCF_008315115.2 Sander lucioperca
CAACTCAAAGATTTTCAGTTTCCTGTCCCAGAGGAGAGAAGAAACTAGAAGATATTCATATTTAACAAGCTGACATCACACTAGTTTACCTGTTTTTACATAAAAAAGAGATTGTGTAGTGACGTCCCCCTCTATTGGTCGACAGGCCAGCAGCTCCAGTCTGGAGGGGGAGCCTCAGACTCCGCCCACAGCCTCCCAGACGACCAATCACATTCAGCCGCCTCCGCCCTTCTTCACCCCAGAGCTGAGCCTCAGGAGAGCCAATGGGATTCAAGCTCAGCTGAGCTATGAGTCACCTTTCCAGGCGGCTCCGCCCACCTCCACCTCAGGTAGAGCAACAGACACACACACACACACGCACACAGACACACACACACACACACACACACACACACACACACACACACACACAGACACACACACACACACACGCAGACACACACACACACGCAGACACACACACACACACGCACACACACACACACAGACACACACACACACGCACACACACAGACACACACACACACACGCAGACACACACACACGCAGACACACACACGCAGACACACACACACACACACGCAGACACACACACACAGACACACACACACACACGCAGACACACACACACGCAGACACACACACACACACACGCAGACACACACACACAGACACACACACGCAGACACACAGACACACGCAGACAGACACACACACACACACACAGACACACACACACACACACGCAGACACATACACACACACGCACACACACACAGACACACACACGCAGACACACACACACACACACGCAGACACATACACACACACACACACACACACACACACACACACGGTAGCTGCCATTTTGGGAGGATACCCGCCAGCACGCGTTCATTGTTTGTTGGTACCAGAGGAGGTTGTTGCAATGCTGCACTATTTTAAAATGCCTGGAAAACACTGCTGCATAATAAACTGCTCCAGTGTCTCACACAATTGTCGTGGAAACCGTAGGAACCATGTGTTACACTTTTTTCGTTTTCCTACATGGAAAAAGCATGAAGGAGAGCATGTTGGATTTCTTGGGTGGCTGCAATTAGAAGAAAGGACCTTTCTCTGGTCCAGCACAGAGACACCACACTGACTGGAAAGGATCCCTACAGAGATAGACCTTTTAGTTAAAGAGTAAGATCCTTTTAGTTTAACATGAAACAGCCCCGAAATCACCATCACCAAACCCACCAGACTCCATGTAAATAATCAGGACTTTTAGCGTGTATAGAGCCAGCATATCTCCACCAGACTCCATGTAAATAATCAGTACTTTTAGCATGTATAGAGCCAGCATATCTCCACCAGACTCCATGTAAATAATCAGGACTTTTAGCATGTATAGAGCCAGCATATTTCCACCAGACTCCATGTAAATAATCAGGACTTTTAGTGTGTATAGAGCCAGCATATTTCCACCAGACTCCATGTAAATAATCAGTACTTTTAGCGTGTATAGAGCCAGCATATTTCCACCAGACTCCATGTAAATAATCAGGACTTTTAGCGTGTATAGAGCCAGCATATTTCCACCAGACTCCATGTAAATAATCAGGACTTTTAGCGTGTATAGAGCCAGCATATTTCCACCAGACTCCATGTAAATAATCAGGACTTTTAGCGTGTATAGAGCCAGCATATTTCCACCAGACTCCATGTAAATAATCAGTACTTTTAGCATGTATAGAGCCAGCATATTTCCACATGTAAATGGGTGAATTAAGGGTTTATATCAACCAAACCAGAGTGGTGATTGTTGGAACAGTGGAAAGATGAACCAAGATGGCTTTTGATAGTTTTATTTAGTTTCTGTCCACTTTGAATGAAATGTGTTTTACGATGATAAAAGTACTGATTGTGTGTGTGTGTGTGTGTGTGTGTGTGTGTGTGTGTGTGTGTGTGTGTGTGTGTGTTACCTTCAGGTCCAGCTCTGTGTGCGGCCGTCTCCTCCTCTCTCTCCCAGAACATCTCTGAGGTTGTGGGCCAGGCCGGTGCTGCTCCACTCACCTCGCTGCAGATCCACTTCATCCAGAACATGATCCACGAGACTCTGGAGGAGTTCAGGTCCGGCCTCACCTTCCACTTCTCTCCTTTTTTAAAAAGGTTGAAACCTTGAACGTTAGAAGCTAACGTTGCTGTCCCTCCCTCTCGTCTTCAGGGACGCCTGCCACCGAGACATCGTCAACCTGCAGGTGGAGATGGTCCGACAGTTTTACATCCAGCTGGTACCCATCTTCTCTTTCTGCTCTGGTTTCAACATGTCCACTTCCTTCTATTTAGAAACTACACTCACGCTACAAAAAACTTGAGAAACACAGAAAAAATGACTCAAAACTTGAGAAAAACACAGTTAAAGGATTTGGACACGCCTTAAACACACCTGCACCAGGCGCTTCACGCCGTGTGCTTAGATCGTTAAAATAGGGCACCAATGTGTGTGTGTGTGTGTGTGTGTGTGTGTGTGTGTGTGTGTGACGACTCCCGTGTGTGTGTTTCAGAACGAGATCCACGGTCTGATCGAGAAGTACTCGGTCAACGAGTCTCTGGTGGAGGAGGTGGAGAAGCTACGGGAGGAGAACAGGCGCCTGAAGACCAACTACTGACGCCGTCTCGCCATCCTCCGAGACCGTTAACGGTCAGAATAACGTCAACGCTCTGCTGCGTCTGAACTGCCGGCCGCTCTGATGTTTGTGTGTTAAGTGTGATAAGTGTGAGAAAATGTCTTTTTATAACACATTAGTTCACACTTTCAGACGGACATGTTGTCCCATTACCTAGCGCTGTTGTGCCTGAAATCACGTTTTTATTAATAAGAAAGATTTTGTGTAAAGAATAAAAAAGAATTCATATTGAAAATAAAACAAGATCTCCTTTTTTTGGGTTGCTGGTTCTCAGACTGATGTCGTGAAGTGACGTATGTGTGACACGCCAATTCATATGCCATTACTGCCGTGTTATCAAGACGCATTCTCGCTTTTTAGCGTGTTTATCAACGCCGTTCGGCCTCCATTGACTTAATTACCTTGTGATTGTGTGTGAATTGACGCCGTAGCGAGTAGTATGAAAGGCCGAAAATCTGCGTAGGGAGGTTGGTCGGGGGGGTGGACGGGTCAAACACAGGACTTTCACCCAGGAGACCGGGGACCAGGTCCCACGTGTGACTTTGTGTGACCACCTGGCTTTAGAAAGTGGCGTGTATGTTTACGCTGTGATGTTGCAGACTGGCGTCCGCTGTATACAGCATAGACATACACGCTGATAGCTCAAAATGCGTACAGATAACACGCGGTCATGATGTCACGTTGTTCTCAAACTATTTTCCATAATGTTCCCCCTTTAAATTGTTTTTAAGCCAAATACCGGCAAAAGATCCCCTCTGCCAGGCGACCCGCCCGGGGTTGATGGAGCTCCAGCCTGCGTCCAGTTGTCCCCCCTCTTTAGCCATCTGGATGCCTTCTCTGCTGCCTCCACGTTGGTCTTGGTCCAGTTTTTGTCCATTTTTTGTGGCTTTTTTTCCCAAGTTTTTTGTGACTTTTTTTCCAAGTTTTTTGTGACTTTTTCCGACATTTTTGTCCATTTTTTGTGGCTTTTTTTCCAAGCTTTTTGTGACTTTTTTTGACGTTTTTGTCAATTTTTTGTGACTTTTTTCCCAAGTTTTTGTCCATTTTTTGTGACTTTTTTTCCAAGTTTTTTGTGACTTTTTCCAAGTTTTTTGTGGCTTTTTTTCCAAGTTTTTGACCATTTTTTGTGATTTTTTTTTGACGTTTTTGTCCATTTTTTGTGACTTTTTTTCCAAGTTTTTTGTGACTTTTTCCAAGTTTTTTGTGGCTTTTTTTCCAAGTTTTTGACCATTTTTTGTGATTTTTTTTTGACGTTTTTGTCCATTTTTTGTGACTTTTTCCAAGTTTTTTGTGACTTTTTCCAAGTTTTTTGTGACTTTTTCCGACATTTTTGTCCATTTTTTGTGGCTTTTTTTCCAAGCTTTTTGTGACTTTTTTTGACGTTTTTGTCAATTTTTTGTGACTTTTTCCAAGTTTTTTGTGACTTTTTTCCCAAGTTTTTGTCCATTTTTTGTGCCTTTTTTTTCCAAGTTTTTTGTGGCTTTTTTTCCAAGTTTTTGTCCATTTTTTGTGACTTTTTCCAAGTTTTTTGTGACTTTTTCCAAGTTTTTTGTGACTTTTTCCGACATTTTTGTCCATTTTTTGTGACTTTTTCCAAGTTTTTTGTGACTTTTTCCGACATTTTTGTCCATTTTTTGTGGCTTTTTTTCCAAGCTTTTTCTGACGTTTTTGTACATTTTCCTTTGAAGCTTTTTCTGACATTTTTGTCAGTTTCGTTCTTTTTTTGCTATAAAATAAAACAAAGCTCCCAAATTCAGTGAAGAGTACTTCCTTGTGAAGAGCGCTGTATATGGAACCATCCACCTTATTTTGTTTTGACAATTTGGTTGAAAGAAACCCAAATTTTCTGATATAGAAACTTTTTGAAAATGGGTCAACAGGAAGGTTAACATACGTGTCAAAGTTTTAGTTCACCAAATACAAAATGTTTACTATATAACTATATAACAACTGCTCTTTAAGTAGTTCTGCGCATGTGCGAAACTTTCAGCGGACCCGTTTCTGTCTCGGGGGATAACTATCTCTACCTGTGTGTGTATGTGTTACTCTTCGGTTGTTTACTTACTCGTTTCACACCGAGCTCGTGACTAAAAAGGTCATTTATTAAACAACCGTTTAACGTTAGTCGTTATAAAAAGCTGCACTGCAAGCTGAGCCTTTAATCAAACCACAGACGTAAACTAACGGACACAGAGCGAGTTGTTGTCGGTTTTTAGCAGGTTTTACGTCATATTAGCTGTTAGCTAACGTGTTGTTAGCCGTTAGCTAACTCAGCGGTTGTTCCGGAGGAGCTTCAGGCAGCTGCAGCAGAGGTCATCAGGTACAGAGACAGCTTTACTCTGAATATCAACTGTTCAACTGTTAACGAGTTGTTAGCTTAGTTTGTTGTTAGCCTTAAAATCAGTGTTAGTGTGTTAGCGGAGAGCCTCACTCACCGTGAACTATATATATATATATATATATATATATATATATATATATATATATATATACACACAATGTGTATACATAATAATAATACATCATCTCCTCTTTAAGGAGGCCCAGTGATGCAGAATTACAAACATTACGACACATAAAACAGAATTATGTCCGTCGTCTTCTTACACATCCAGCTCAGGAAACCGTCAGGAAATCTGATCGATTGATCAGAAACTCACTTTTTCTGTTTCCTGTCTAAAACTTTGGGAAAAATATCAAAACATTGGAAAAAATAATATAAAAAACAACAAAACCGTTGAGATTGGGACAATAAAAAGTGTTTTTTTCATGTTTGTTAGTGAGTATATATTCTGAGTATTAATACCCAGTTAGTGAGTATATATTCCGAGTATTAATACCCAGTTAGTGAGTATATATTCCGAGTATTAATACCCAGTTAGTGAGTATATATTCCGAGTATTAATACCCAGTTAGTGAGTATATATTCTGAGTATTAATACCCAGTTAGTGAGTATTAATGTAACTCTGTGTCTCTCAGCTCTGAGATGATGGCGAACCCTCTGAGGGCCGAAGTGATCCGACTCTATAAAAACGTGAGTCTGCCTGTCTGCCTGCCTCTCTTTCTGCCTGCCTGTCTGTCTCTCTCTCTGCATGCCTGTCTGTCTGTCTGTCTGCCTGTCTGCCTGTCTGCCTACCTGTCTACCTGTCTGTCTGCCTGTCTGTCTGTATAAAAAGAGCCTGTGTCTTTAAGAGAAGGTCTCAGATGAACGTTCTCCCCCCAGCTCCTGTACCTCGGTAGGGAGTACCCTAAAGGCGGCGAGTACTTCAGGGACCGTCTGCGAGCGGCGTTCACGAAGAACAAGAGTGTGCAGGAGCCGGAGAAGATCAAGGAGATGATCGCTCGGGGAGAGTACGTGGCCAAAGAGCTGGAGGCGCTGTACTACCTGAGGAAATACAGAGCCATGAAGAAACGCTACTACGAGGACTAGAAAGCTCCTCAGAGACTCAGTCCTCATAGTCCCTCAGGGCCGGGTGGCGTTCAGGGACCTTCTACAGGGCCGGGTGGCGTTCAGGGACCTTCTACAGGGCCGGGTGGCGTTCAGGGACCTTCTACAGGCCGGGTGGCGTTCAGGGACCTTCTACAGGGCCAGGTGGTGTTCAGGAACCTCCTACCTTCAACCTTCTATCAGAAATTAGGATTTTGTTCAACAAAGTTGTCAAAAAAAATAACATGGATGGTTCCCTACAACGCTCTTCAAGTTAAATAAATGATCAGTTCACTACTATCATTGGATTTGGGCGTTTTTATTCAATTTGATAGCGTTGATAACAATTTGATAAAACTGATGAAAGAACGAATGAAAAAAGTGACAAAAATTGAGAAAAAAAAACAGAGAAAATGTGACAAAAAACAGAAAAAAAGTAAAAAAAAAAAAAACAATTAGAAAACACATAAAAAGTGATTTTTATAGCATTTAAAGAAAAATTGATAATAGAACGTTGGAAAAAACCCACAAAAATATCAAATAAAGTGCAGAAAACATCAACAAAAACATCAGGAAAAGTGACAAAAAGTGTCGGAAAAAAAAGTTGTATTTTTAAATTTTGACCCAGAAAAAACTCAGAGTTGTTTGTTGGTCGACGGGAGACCAACCTGAGGGTTAACGGGACCGGACGGCACCAGTCGTAGTGTTTCTGGTCTGGGGGTCCAACATTAAATACCTCATTTCCTGCATTCAGGTGAATTTTAATGCACATATTTCTACCTTTTTCTGAATCAGTTCATGCTGGAAATATGCAAAGAGAAACATAGATTACAATCTAAATATTAAAACATAATGGGATATATTGCAGTAATGCTCTCAGGCATTCTGTATTGTTTTCATCTATTATGTATGTATATATATAATATGTACTATATATTTATTTCTCCTTTTGATCGACTTTTTTAATTATATCTGAGTCAGCACACATGCAGCCTCTAGAGGCATCATTTACTCTAACTAATTCTGATCCGGCCCGCATATCAATTTAGGTTCACAACACATTCTGGCCCACCTAGTTGTGCACCAAACCAAAAACATGGAAATCTGTTTTTCAATTTGCAATTACATGTCTGGCGAGGTCGGTGACTCGAGTCTGTTCGGTGTGTTCCGTGCCGTCGTCCTTCATTTTGGCTGATTTGACATGTATAATCGGGGGGCGGGCACTGCCGGCAGTCAGACTCAACGACCCATCTGATTGGTGGAGAGCTAACCAGGAAACGGAGAGCGGGATGAGCGTGACTAGAGTCTCTCAAAATGTGAGTAAAATCTTTTAAACTGACCTTTGTTGATCTGAAATGAAGACAGATTCAGCAACTGCACGGCCTATTTCTCTCTTCAAATGTTTTCAGAAACACGTTTCGGTGAACTATTTTAGTCCAATATGAGATCGTATTCTGAACGAGCCGCCATTATGGTCGGGGAGAAGCCAGACCCACGTGACACGTTTGCCCAATCAGCTGCCGGTTTTCATTTTTGGGCGACAATACAGATTAGCGCCGCCTGCTGCTATGGAGACGTATTACGTCTTGTGCACACGTAACATTTTGGCCGTTTTCTTAGACACTTTTGTCTCAAGTTTTTCTCACTTTTTCTGTGTCATATTTCTCGCAATAAAACATTCAGGCCCAGAGCACGCTAACATCATTACGTTGGGAGATGGCCCACCTAGTTGTGCGCCAAACCAAAAACACAGGAAACTGTTTTTCAACTTTCAATTACGTGACACTCAAAGCAGAATTTGGCAAATTTGCCGACTTTGAGACTCAGAAATCCCCCCAGAACTAGAACCAGAATCAGAGAGTTTAATATTCAGGCTGTGAAAGAGCTTGTTGAGAGTCAGCTGGGTGCTAGCCTGCTTAGAAAATATAATCATTGTTGTTGCTTGATTTGTTAAATTCTAGGATGGCTTTGGAACTTTGTTGCTGACTCTTTCACACGAACTGTCAGTGAGGAGACTGTATGAGACGTGCAATCATTGAGTCAAAGATATTTGACCTTTTCGATGAAATAAAAGCACGTCAGTAAACTCTACATGTCTGGCTCTTGATGTGATTCTCTTTTTCCAGTGTGGCCCTCTGGGAAACTGAGTTTGACTTCCCTGACGTAGGCAATCACCTAGTTCGCCTGTAGCAATCGGCGGCCCTGGCGACAGCTGCAACCATGATTTTGGTGCCGCCCTAATCCCTTGATTATATTCCACTATTACATTATGTGTAATCAAACAATCCTTAGAAAGAAAGGCTATCCTATAAGCCTCGGTATGGATGGCATGGTGTTCTCAACGCGTAGCAAAAAGATCTTAGGTCCTGGCATTACCGTATTTTCCAGACTATAAGTCGCATCAGTCAAAAAATGCGTCATGAAGAGGAAAAAAACATATATAAGTCACACTGGACTATAAGTCGCATTTATTTAGAAATGTATTTCACAAAATCCAAGACCAAGAACAGACATTTAATCTGGAAAGGCAAGTTATTCAACTACACAATATCACACAGAACAACAGGCTGAATATGTGTCCGGTATGTTAACGTAACACATTAACAGTTATTCAACTACACAATAGCATAAAGAACATAGCTGGGAGGCTGAATAGGTTAACATAACAAGCCAGCGAGTCCTAGTCCTTGGTTCATGTCAGTCAGTATGAATTAACATTTAAAAACATGTTTAATTATAAATATTTTGATATATAAGTTGCACCTGACTATAAGTCGCAGGACCAGCCAAAGTATGAAAAAAAGTGTGACTTATAGTCCAGAAAATACGGTAGTTCTCTTTGGGTGGTGTTCCCGTTTCTTATAAAAGTAGAAAAAGGGTATTTCACATAAAATAGTACTTCACCCAGTGGTGATTACTAAAGTGCTGTGGCTTATTGTCGGTGGAGTGGGTGCTCGCTCGGCTACGGTAAGAACCGTGTGTTCCCCGCCATCCACACCTGCAGATATACCTAATTCACAGTGACATACCACACCCAATGCAATACTCCCCCAAGTGGCTAAAATAAGTATTAACTAAATTAACCTAACCAAAAGAATGGATGAATGGATCTAAATGGCTCCTACACTAAGAGATTTATTTCAGTCCCGTTAAACAGACGGAAGTTCGTCCTCTCGAGACAAAACAACAACAACAGGAGCAGTGTTGCCACAGTTACTGGCTCCTACTTTACAGACTTTAAAGATTACTTGATTTTAAAAGTAATGAAGTTAGATTACAAGTTACTTTATTAGTTACATTCAACAGCTGCTGACAAAACCCCCACAGCCTCAACATAAAAATGACAACCGGTTTACTGTGAGGCAGCTCAGCGTTGCCAGTAGTAGGGATCTAGTTTATTATGGCACGAAAGAGAGCGAGTCAACCGTGTTTAAGGGCAGCATTTCCTCTACAACATCCTGCCTGTCCAACTTCTTCAACTCTCCCCCACTTACTGGTTTTGCACCGAAGTCCAGCTTTTGTTGTTTGGGTGGTGGGGGACCTCCTGCTCTCTGCTTCGACCACCTGGTGGGACTTGCTCTGTAAGTTTGACTGCAGTGCTGCGACTCCAAATGTTTCTTCAAATTTGACGTAGTGTTTTTGTCCCACCAGCAGAGTGTCCAACCAACCTTAATATTGCCGTCTTTAGCTGACATAAGCTCAAAATAGTGACTGTATTTCCAGCTAGAAAACGCGCATCTCTCTCCTCCTTCATTGTTGTTTACGTTTGTGTCGCTGCGTGGTACACGTGACCTGTCCTCATGATGAAAACGTGACCTGTCCTCATGTCCTCATGATGAAAACGTGACCTGTCCTCATGATGTAAACGTGACCTGTCCTCATGATGAAAACGTGACCTGTCCTCATGATGAAAACGTGACCTGTCCTCATGATGTAAACGTGACCTGTCCTCATGATGAAAACGTGACCTGTCCTCATGATGTAAACGTGACCTGTCCTCATGATGTAAACGTGACCTGTCCTCATGATGAAAACGTGACCTGTCCTCATGTCCTCATGATGAAAACGTGACCTGTCCTCATGTCCTCATGATGTAAACGTGACCTGTCCTCATGATGAAAACGTGACCTGGCCTCATGATGAAAACGTGACCTGTCCTCATGATGAAAACGTGACCTGTCCTCATGTCCTCATGATGTAAACGTGACCTGTCCTCATGTCCTCATGATGAAAACGTGACCTGTCCTCATGTCCTCATGATGTAAACGTGACCTGTCCTCATGTCCTCATGATGTAAACGTGACCTGTCCTCATGATGTAAACGTGACCTGTCCTCATGTCCTCATGATGAAAACGTGACCTGTCCTCATGATGAAAACGTGACCTGTCCTCATGTCCTCATGATGTAAACGTGACCTGTCCTCATGATGTAAACGTGACCTGTCCTCATGTCCTCATGATGTAAACGTGACCTGTCCTCATGATGTAAACGTGACCTGTCCTCATGTCCTCATGATGTAAACGTGACCTGTCCTCATGTCCTCATGATGAAAACGTGACCTGTCCTCATGTCCTCATGATGTAAACGTGACCTGTCCTCATGATGTAAACGTGACCTGTCCTCATGATGTAAACGTGACCTGTCCTCATGTCCTCATGATGAAAACGTGACCTGTCCTCATGTCCTCATGATGTAAACGTGACCTGTCCTCATGATGAAAACGTGACCTGTCCTCATGTCCTCATGATGTAAACGTGACCTGTCCTCATGATGAAAACGTGACCTGTCCTCATGATGAAAACGTGACCTGTCCTCATGTCCTCATGATGAAAACGTGACCTGTCCTCATGTCCTCATGATGTAAACGTGACCTGTCCTCATGATGTAAACGTGACCTGTCCTCATGTCCTCATGATGTAAACGTGACCTGTCCTCATGATGAAAACGTGACCTGTCCTCACGATGAAAACGTGACCTGTCCTCATGTCCTCATGATGTAAACGTGACCTGTCCTCATGTCCTCATGATGTAAACGTGACCTGTCCTCATGTCCTCATGATGTAAACGTGACCTGTCCTCATGCTGAAAACGTGACCTGTCCTCATGATGTAAACGTGACCTGTCCTCATGCTGAAAACGTGACCTGTCCTCATGTCGTGACCTGTCCTCATGTCCTCATGATGAAAACGTGACTTGTTGCATACACTCTCCGAGACGCAAGAAACAAAAATATATATTTTTACTAAGGAAAATGACAAAAATAGTAACGCACAGTGACTTGGATAAGTAACTTTAATCTGATTACTGGTTTGGAAATAGTAACGCGTTAGATTACTCGTTACTGATAAAAGTGGTCAGATTAGAGCACTGAACAGGAGGTTTTGAAGGTTTTATTATTTTCTTTTGAGTCGATTCAGTTCTGACATCAAACAATTTAAATACAAGGTTATAAAAACAGATGAGTTGTCCTTTAACACTACAAACTACCGAGAGAGAGAGAGAGAGAGAGGAATACTGGCAAAGGAAGAGAGCACCGGCTCGTTGGCTCGCCGTAGGAAACGCCACGGGGGAGAGGAGGAGGGGGGGTGATGTCAGAGGGGTTGTGGGGGGGCGAGGGCAGCGGCGCCGTCCGCCAGGTTGGCTCTGCAGATGGGACAGGTGGCTCCTATATATATATATATATATATATATATATATATATACATAATATACAAATATATTTTGTATATGATGTGCCTATATGTTAGAGATGCACCGATTTCTTTGTGTTAGGCCAGCCGATTCTGATTTCATTTTTTCTAACCACTTTACAGAACACACACATATTTATTTTCTATCTTTTCTTTAATAGAACATGTGTTGAACACATAATGGATCACTATATAATAGAACTATATAAATTACTCCTGGTGTGGGACATTCACACACATCTACTATTTACTATTTATATCTACCATTACTATATTATTTTAAAAAAAATTATCGTTATTAATACGTACTGTGTGTATATGTTTATACTTATATTGTTTATATCCTTTTATCCTTCTTATATTTGTATGTGTGACATGCTCCAACAACACCATGACAAATTCCTCGTATGTACAACGTACTTGGCAATAAAGCCCTTTCTGATTCTGATTCTGATTCTGATTCTGAGGATGGTGTAAGAAGAAGTATCCACATCGCTGTCAAGTCGTTGTTTCAGGTGTTCAGGTACTTTCTGATTCTGATTCTGATTCTGATCTAAAGAGCAATATTAGAACCATTTCCTTCTTTTCACATCAATATCAACTAAAGAAATGTAATTTAGGTTTTTGGTGTCGTCCCTCCACGCCCTACTTTCTCCTTGCAGGTGTTGCATATTGCAAACTTGTTATCTTCTGCACACACGCTGAAGAATTCCCAAACAGCTGACATGTTGCAGGTTAATTCACCAGGTTCCTACATGTGGGAGAATAGCGCCGACACACGGAGGAGAAGTTGAGAGAAAGGAGAAAGAGAGCGTGCTGTGGCGTCCGTGTGTGTGTGCGTCCTTGAGAACTGTAACTGGTATAACTTATGTTGTCAGTTAATCGGAGCGTTGACCAGCATGAAATCACCGTATGTCAGACTGACCTGCTGGTCGCCGGTCATGGCCGAGCACGTGAAAACCGGCCAATTCTGGTCACCGGCCGCTCTATCGGTGCATCTCTACTATATGTATATTGTTGTCTCTATTGTACAGTATGTGTCTATATGGCCAATAAAACTGATTTAGATTATTATATATATTTTTAAATTGTTGGTACCATGGTTGTTAAAGTTTTTTAAAAGTTAGGGAATGTAAAAAGAACGTTAGGGGAACGTTGGAGTTGGTCCGGTGGAGTTGGTCTCGCTCCGGGCGAGTCCCCATAAATCTAGAGCGCTCCTTTAATGAGTCCTTTAGGAAACTCTAATACCTAAACAGGCAGAAACAGACCATAATAAGTTCAAGTGTATTGTCATGTGCATTTAAAAGTACAAAGTAAAGACATGCACACATACAAATTCTCACACAGAAACACCCCCCTGCCCCCCCCCCCCCTCTCTTATCTCTGATGTTTCCTCTCGTCTCTGAAGAAGATGTGAAGACACGTCAGCGTCTGTGGTTTTAGAGTCACGTAAAGGATGTTGATTACTGGACAGAGAGCTGATGATGGAAAGTTTCTGATGGTGATGAGATAAAGAAGTCATGTGTGTACCAGATAAAGAGCAGCTGCTGATGAGGGTTGGTGTAGAGCGTATATGAGCTGAGTGGTGTCAGTGTTTGTCGACCTCGGAGCAGAATGGCTGCAGTCACAGAGCTCTCCTTCCTGCTGTTTGCTCTCATCAACTACATCCATGCACAAGAACCGATCATCATCCAAGGGAAAGGAGGCTCTTACACCTTCTTCCTCCCCGAGAACACCAACTCCTGCCTGATCTCCAGATCTGTTGGTGAGGAGAAGCTTGTCCTGTGGAACACCTCTGACCTCTGGTCCAACAGCTCCTCAGTACCTGAACACCTGAAACAACGACTTGACAGCGATGTGGATCGTTCTTCTTACACCATCCTCAACCTGACCCATTCAGACTCCGGCCCGTACCGAGAGGAGTGTTGGACTGAGGGCAACGTGACGCATGACAACAACATCACAATTACTGTTTGTACTTCAGTAGGTGGGAGATTTGGGAGCGGTATCCCAGCGAGACTTGGAGAACCAGTGGACCTGCCATGTGAGGAAGCAGCTGATAATCTGGATATCCAGTGGCTCAAACGGGACTCTAGATATGATTATGAAACATGGAGCAGAGTTTTTGGGGACAATACGACATCAGTGATGGACAATGTTAGAGGAAGATACCAAGTGGTGACAAACACATCAGCTCTTCGTGTTTCCAACGTCACAAAAACAGACTTTACAGACCTTTCACACTACAGATGTCTGGTGATGAACCAACAGCAGTGTGTTAGCAGTTACCCTGTAAGGTTGGAACTACAGTATGAGATAATCTACCGCTCAGTGGGAGAGACCGCTGTGTTGCCGTGCACTATCACTGACTCCACTGATGAACAGCCCCCACGTTGGTCTAAACTGATCTCTGACCTAGGACAACTAAACCAGACTGTTCCTTCAGTAGACCAAAACTACTCGCTGGTGTTTTCATCTCTAATGTTAAATCACTCAGATTGGTACGACTGTGAAGCCTCTAGGATAGAGCAATATTATTTGCTGGTGGTGTGCCCCAAATTTGGCCCCCCTGCTGTAGAGCTCTTCTCAGAGGGAGAAGAAGTCACTCTCAGATGCAGAGATTGGAGAAAGGGAAGGGGCCATGGTTGGTTTATCAAGTCGAACCGAACAGAGGGAAGAATCTTTAGTGTAGAGTCTGATCAGAGAATGAGCAGAGTGAGCTGGTATGATAATGGGAGCCTGGTTATCTCTAATATCTCAGTGGGAGACACAGGAGAGTACTGGTGTGTAGTTTTTGATAATGATTATCAGTGTGAGTCAACAGAGAGAACTGTGTTAGTGTACATGGAGCCCTTTGGGATTTACTCCACCTTCTTCAAAGTGCGATGCTCAGTGCTCAGTGTCCTGCTGCTGATGCTCTGTGCTGCTGTAGTCGCTGTGAACCTGAGGACACGGAGAGGAGCGCAGCTTTCAGCTCACACACACACTTAATATGCATATATGATCATTTCATCATTGGCTTTAATACAGCCTGGTATACACTGGCTTTAATACAGCCTGGTATACACTGGCTTTAAAACAAGGGATGGGACACATTCATGCAGAGAAAACATTTAAACTAGAACACAAAAGACAAAAACAACAAACAGAAATTATGGGACGTAAGACATAAATACCCAATGATTATTATTATAATAATATTAAATAAG
>NC_050179.1:21598784-21603784 GCF_008315115.2 Sander lucioperca
TGTTCCTCACCGGAGGCCCTTATTGCCATGCCAGGATATGATGTTTTTAGGAAAGACAGAGATCATGGGAGGGGAGGGGGAGTTTTATTGAAAACACACACACACACACACACACACACACACACACACAAACACACACACACACACACACACACACACACACATACAGACACACACACACACACACACACACACACACCCATCATCTGATGCTGAGAGAAAGAAGCCATGTGTGATAAGAGATAAAGAGCAGCTGCTGATGAGGGTTGGTGTAGAGCGTATATGAGCTGAGTGGTGTCAGTGTTTGTCGACCTCGGAGCAGAATGGCTGCAGTCACAGAGCTCTCCTTCCTGCTGTTTGCTCTCATCAACAACATCCATGCACAAGAACAGATCATCATCGGACAGGAAGGAGACTCTTACACCTTCTACCTCCCCGAGAACACCAACTCCTGCCTGATCTCCAGATCTGTTGGTGAGGAGAAGCTTGTCCTGTGGAACACCTCTGACCTCTGGTCCAACAGCTCCTCAGTACCTGAACACCTGAAACAACGACTTGACAGCGATGTGGATACTTATTCTTACACCATCCTCAACCTGACCCATTCAGACTCCGGCCCGTACCAAGAGGAGTGTTGGACTGAGGGCAACGTGACGCATGACAACAACATCACTATTACTGTTTGTACTTCAGTAGGTTGGAGATTTGGGAGACTTATACCAATGAGACTTGGAGAACCAGTGGACCTGCCATGTGAGGGAGCAGCTGATAATCTGGGTATCCAGTGGCTCAAACAGGACTCTAGATATGATTATGAAACATGGAGCAGAGTTTTTGGGGACAATACGACATCAGTGATGGACAGTGTTAGAGGAGGATACCAAGTGGTGACAAACACATCAGCTCTTCGTGTTTCCAACATCACAGCAACAGACTTTACACGGTACACCTGTCTGGTGATGAACCAACAGCAGTGTCTTAGCAGTCTCGCTGTAGAGTTGGGACTACAGTCTGAGATGATTTACGGCTCAGTGGGAGAGACCGCTGTGTTGCCGTGCAATGTCACTGACTCCACTGATGAACAGCCCCCACGTTGGTCTAATCAGATCTCTGGCCAAGAACTACACAACCAGACTGCTCCTTCAGTAGACCAAAACTACTCGCTGGTGTTTTTATCTCTAATGTTAAATCACTCAGGTTGGTACTCCTGTGAAGCCTCTATGAGAGAGCAACATTATTTGCTGGCGGTGTGCCCCAAATTTGCCCCCCCTGCTGTAGAGCTCTTCTCAGAGGGAGAAGAAGTCACTCTCAGATGCACAGATTGGAGAGAGGATAGGGGGCATGTTTGGTTTATCAAGTCGAACCGAACAGAGGGAAGAATGTTTAGTGCAAAATCTGATCAGAAAATGAGCAGAGTGAGCACGTATGATAATGGTATCCTGGTTATCTCTAATATCTCAGTGGGAGATGCAGGAGAGTACTGGTGTGTAGTTATTGACCGAGATGATTTTCAGTGTGTGTCAATAGAGAGAACTGTGTTAGTGTACATGGAGCCCTTTGGGATTACTCCACCTTCTTCAAAGTACGATGCTCAGTGCTCAGTGTCCTGCTGCTGATGCTCTGTGCTGCTGTAGTCGCTGTGAACCTGAGGACACGGAGAGGAGCGCAGCTTTCAGCTCACACACACACTTAATATGCATATATGATCATTTCATCATTGGCTTTAATACAGCCTGGTATACACTGGCTTTAATACAGCCTGGTACACACTGGCTTTAAAACAGACTGGTATACACTGGCTTTAAAACAAGGGATGGGACACATTCATGCAGAGAAAACATTTAAACTAGAACACAAAAGACAAAAACAACAAACAGAAATTATGGGAAATAAGACATAAATACCCAATGATTATTATTATAATAATATTAAATAAGTTTTCAATGTTAGAAGGTAACCTTTGATGCTGACAGGGTACAGATGTTCCCCTACTGTCTGTACTAGTATGTTGTTTATATATATATATATATATATATATATATATATATATATGTAAATTGTTTTATATATATATATAGATGATATTATATTGTATATATATTGAGTTAGTTGATCCTTTCTTGATATTGTTGTAGATGTGTGTGTGTGTGTGTGTGTGTGTGTGTGTGTGTTCCAGATGTTGTATTTTAAATCTAAAGATTATGTGATGTTGTATATTATATATGAAGGAATATGAATTGTCTTTAATGCATTTATAATAGTTGTATCTTGCAGTGTTGTCAGTGTTATAAACGTGTTATTATATCTTGGTCTATATCTATAATCTATCGTCTGTATAATAAACATTATTAATGAACTATACAACTCGTTCTGATTGTGATTTCTGATTAATTATTATAAGCAACATATCTCTGGGTCTGTAAAATGTTTCTTATGGTAACTTCCAGTAAGTAAAGTTGATTTCTAGAGCACATTTAAACACACATTAATCTGACCAAAGGGCTGAACAAAAGAACATTAAAATGTAGATATCAAAACCCAAAAAGAAGATCCCAACACCAACAACAAGCAGCAGTTCCCAAACCCAGAATGATGACATGATGAGACCAGATAGAGAGATTAGAGAGTTATAATGTGTATTTATCTGAGATATAAAAACAGAAATGGAGGGAGACCATCTGATATGTGAAGGCAGCAGCTTCCACCGTCGTGGAGCAGCAGCTGGAAAGGCTCTGTCCCATATTTGACAGTTTGCAGATGATCTGTATCTGTGTTTTATTGTAAAGTTAATGAAATAAAAGGTGTTGTACTTTGTCTCAGCTACAGCTCTGAGTCTCTCCCTCTGCTCCCGTTTACCTCACCACTGAGTCTCACTTCATGTCCCGCCCACAACACTATCTGGTTGGTAGATGTTAGACGTGTATCAGCCAATCAGCACTCACCACTGAGTCTCACTTCATGTCCCGCCCACAACACTATCTGGTTGGTAGATCTTGACCAGACTAGATTGTGATTGGACTGACAGCTACTCACTGCACTTCACGAATTCAGGTCTTGTAGATTGAGCTGGTTGATGACAAGAATTAGAAAACGATTAGCAATTAGTCTGGTGATTATTTTCTCAATTAATAACATTTCTATAAAATGTGAGAAAATGGCCAATCATAATTTCCTACTAGTTTATCCAAACATCAGTCCACAACCCAAAAGATGTTCAGTTCATTGTCGTGTATGACTTACAAAACATGTAGAGTTCATGCTTAGACATGCTTTTATTTAAGAGAAAAAGTCACATATTTTGACTGTATTATTGCATGTCTCATATACAGTAGTCTTCTCACTTACACTCTGGGCCTCATAAAGCCCCAAAAACATTCAGCATAAAAGTTCCTGGCCGGTTATAATAACCACACAACACGTATGTCTTTGTTAACTATGTGTGTTTATTGAGAGTAAAAAGTAACAGAGGGTAACATATAATCTTGGTCTTACCAGCATGTGCTCTCTTTGTTTATAAAGGAAAGTTTGCCGCGATCCTCGTGTTTAAATGACGCTAGGACTTCTGAGGTAACAGGAAGTGACCCGAATCTTGAGTAATACATCTATTAGCCATCAAGATATCTTCTGGCTTGGTGAAATGTTTGTGTGAATCATATAAATAATATTCGGTAAATTTCTAGCTTTATAAATGTATTCATTTTGGCTGTTTTAAAAGTCCCATGGCATAAAAATGTCACTTTATGAGGTTTTTTAACATTAATAGGAGTTAACCCAGCCTGCCTATGGTCCCGCAGTGGCTAGAAATGGTGATAGGTGTAAATTTTGGGAAAGAGACCTCAGATACACTATTATAGGGGCCCACTAAGGTCTATATAAAAGAGACTTCAGATACAGTATTAGGGGACGACTAAGGTCTATATAAATGAGACTTCAGATACAGTATTAGGGGACCACTAAGGTCTATATAAAAGATACTTCAGATACAGTATTAGGGGACCACTAAGGCCTATATAAAAGAGACTTCAGATACAGAATTAGGGGACCACTAAGGCCTATATAAAAGAGACTTCAGATACAATATTAGGGGACCACTAAGGTCTATATAAAAGAGACTTCAGATACAGTATTAGGGGACCACTAAGGCCTATATACAAAAATTACATTCAGAGAGCCATCCACAACCCAGCAATGACACAGCTAATTCAGGAAGCACAAAGGGCCACTGGAAGCCCCCCTCTCCATAATCCTGCAAAACAAACCACCGTAATCCCAATTCATGACCCACGATTACATCATTGACATGACATCATTTCCTTGACCCCATTATACTCTACATACCTCATCTACCGTTCTTTTAATTGTTCCCTCCTATTTATTAAGCTAATCTAAAACTTTTTAACCTTCAACCTTCCTTCTTTTCTTTTCTCTTTCTCTTTTTATTTTTTTGTAGTAGGCTATTTTAATTTTCAGACAACTGCTGCCAGACAACCACATGGTCAGTGCATGAATAAATTGGGCTCCTCCTTCAGCTCCTTTCCTCACATGCTGTCTTTATAGATAGAAAAGGCCACAAGCCCTGAACTATCGCCCATGCACAAGAAAAACTGACTGACTGTTAGATGAGTATCAGCCAATCAGCACTCACCATGACATGCAGCAGCCTCAAGCAGAAGCGTCTCAGGCTCCGGGCCAGTCCCCCTAAATCTAGAGCGCTCCCTTAATGAACAGACAGAAACATACCATAATAAGTTCAAGTTCAAGTGTATTGTCATGTGCATTTACGTACAAAGTACAGAGAGAATGCAATGAAATGTGCTTTGCCCTGGCCCTCTCTTCTCATAAAAGCTATCAATATAATTTGAATAAAATATAATGAAATGACCTGAAACAACATAATTTTTTCTTTATTATTATTATTATTATTATTATTTATTTATTCAGGGGCAGTTCACTGAGAGGCAGCCTCTCTTTTGCAGGAACGCCCTGATCACATTCACACA